>NC_090268.1:79328627-79421127 GCF_040414725.1 Anabrus simplex | reverse complement strand
ACACCAGGAAAATGCTGGGGCTGTACCTTAATTAAGGCCACGGCCGCTTCCTTCCCACTCCTAGCCCTTTCCTGTCCCATCGTCGCCGTAAGACCTATCTGTGTCGGTGCGACGAAAAACAACTAGCAAAAAAAAAAAAATTAAAGTGGTTGTGTAAAATACTGTTAAAAATAATGTAGCCGGGCTGAGTGGCTCAGACAGTTAAGGCGCTGGCCTTCTGACCCCAACTTGGCACGTTCGATCCTGGCTCAGTCCGGTGGTATTTGAAGGTGCTCAAATACGTCAGCCTCGTGTCGGTAGATTTACTGGCACGTAAAAGAACTCCTGCGGGACTAAATTCCGGCACCTCGGCGTCTCCGAAAACCGTTAAAGCGTAGTTAGTGGGACGTAAAGCAAATAACATTAATTATTATTAAAAAATAATGTATTCAGTATGAGCCCATAGATACATATGATTCAGTGATGTGCTATACATGCTCAAACACGGAATTTCGATAACTGGAAATAAAATTTAGCTCCCTAGGTGATTCGATATATCGAGGCTCCACTGTGTTATGTTATTCTGTATGGAAAACGGCGTCTGAGGCACGGTTTTTAAAATCCTTCCGATTTTCACTGATTGAGGCTGTCTTTTGGGCCATATTTTCAACCAAGGGCTCGAAAAAGTTCACAGGCAAAATATTTTCCAATGAAGTCGAATACATCACCAGCAGCAAGTGCGATTATTTTGGATGATTCTTCGAACATCTGTTCATCACACTTCCTTTAGACACAACATTATGCTGATTGTCGTCGAGTACTGCTATCATTTTGATTGTAACCGTGTTTCGTTTTCTAGACTTTCAATCTCGTTGCACCAGTTGTGATTATTTTGGCTTTTCGATTTTTCATTGTACCTCTTAATCTAGTTCTTTTGTCTGCAGAGGCATACACTTTTCAGAATTTAAGCCCTTCTCACCTTAGCATCTCCTTTCCCTAGTTCGCTCCCCTTTCGAGTATCTGCGTAGAAAGTGTCATATCACTGTGCACACAAGAAGCAGTAAGTTTAGCTGCTACCTGATGGCCGGCCCCGCGGTGTAGCGTGTCTGCCTCTTACCCGAAGGTCCCGGGTTCGTTTCCCGGCCAGGTCAGGGATTTTATCTGGATATAAGGGCTGGTTCGAGGTCTACTCAGCCGACGTGATTGCAATTGAGGGGGTCGAGAGAAAATAATGGAAAGGGTCAATGCTATTAAATAAATAATGAGTAGCCTAAATAAATAGATTAACCCCACCCGGGTGACTGGAGTGGGACATTGATAATGATGATGATGATGATGATGATGATGATAGATGAATAAATGAGTAAATAATGGTAAGGGACGTGAGGAGCTATCACGGTGAGAAATCGTCCCCGGTATAGAAGGCCAAGAATAACAGCCGAGAAGATTCGTTGTGCTGACCACACGACACCTCGTAATCTGCAGGCCTTCGGCCTGAGCGGCGGTCGCTTGGTAGGCGATGGCCCTTCGGGGCTGTTGCGCAATGGCCCGGGGGGGGGGGGGGAGGGTACCTGATCACTAAAGACCGCAATACTACTACCTGAAACTAATGCTCTTTAGGACTGGTTCGCAACTAGCTACGTTGCGTGCGATTACCATACGAAGTTCAATCATATGAGAGTGCTGCATAACACCTCATGAATGGCGAGTTGGCCGTGCGCGTAGAGGCGCGCGGCTGTGAGCTTGCATCCGGGAGATAGTAGGTTCGAATCCCACTATCGGCAGCCCTGAAAATGGTTTTCCGTGGTTTCCCATTTTCACACCAGGCAAATGCTGGGGCTGTACCTTAATTAAGGCCACGGCCGCTTCTTCCAACTCCTAGGCCTTTCCTATCCCATCGTCGCCATAAGACCTATCTGTGTCGGCGCGACGTAAAGCCCCTAGCAAAAAAATCTTTCTTTCTTTCTTTCTTTTTCTTTCTTTCATTCTTAATCCGTTTACCCTCCAAGGTTGGTTTTTCCCTCGGACTCAGCAAGGGATCCCCACTCAACCGCCTCAAGGGCAGTGTCTTGGAGCCTGACACTTTGGGTCGGGGGTACAACTGGGAAGGAGGACCAGTATATCGCCCATGCAGCTTCACCTGATATGCTGAACAGGGACCTTGTGGGGGATGAAATGATTGGAAAGGATAGACAAAAAGGAGGCAAGGGAGCGGCCGTGGCCTTAAGTTAGGTACCATCCCGGCATTTGCCTGGAGGAGAAATGGGAAACCACGAAAAGCCACTTTGTCAACGATTGAGGTGGGAATCGAACCCCCTCTACTCAGTTGACCTCCCGAGACTGAGTGGACCCCGTTCCAGTCCTCGTACAACGTTTCAGATTTTGTGGCAGAGCCGGGAATCGAATCCGGTCCTCCAGGAGTGGCAGCTAATCACACTAACCACTACACCACAGAGGCGGACTACATATGAATATCATACACTTTCCTGTGCTTTTTTCGATGTAAATTTACATTTAAAAATTATTGCCTCAAACATGAACCTCATTGAAATGGGCACAAAAGAAACGTTTCTTGAAAAGATAACACGGTAAATGAGTCGTTTGGTTCAAAAAGTCTGCGCTCGTTCTGTATGGGTAGAGTTCAGTGTGTACTGATTTGGTTTCTTCATTGACGGTTGCTGAGTGTGTGGTGTTTGTTACTATCTCCCAAAGGAAGGCTCGTCTCCAGTAATCTTTGATCCGTGCGATAGGATGTATCATGTGACCTCTAGGGGGCACGCACTCTGACAGGATGGTTGATGTGTCCAATGTCTTCACTGCTTCCGTAGAACAGCTGAACGCTCGCAAGATGACTGATGGACAGGAAGTGAGATCTAGGGTGGAGCGGAAGGAGGGTTTACTACCACCGCCACTTACCATGTCAGAGACGACCAGCTTCTCTGAACCCGAGGACGTCGACAAACAGTGTTTCACTTGAAGAGAGCTGCAGTTTTGTATGATCTATCATCCAGTATTGCCAATACGCCAAGAGTCTGATTTTCCACAACACATTAATTCAACTACCCCCTATTAATGAATCGAAAATGTCGTAAAGAAATTACATGCAATATAATGAATTCGGTTACTTTTGTGGTATGTACTTGCCTTTAAATACTATAAGGAGTGCAGTAGAAGAAACGCATGTCTTCTTTTTCTACAGATTGTCTCACATCTGTGAGGTCGCGGGTGCAAACTGTGTCGCACATGTGGATTTGGCCCTGTTTTACGGCCGGATGCACTTCCTGACGCCAACCCTATAGGAGGTATGTAATCACTATTGCGTGTGTCTGTAGTGGTTGGTAGTGTAGTGTGTTGTATGAATATGAACAGGGAAGTGTTGAGACAAACACAAACACCCAGTTCCCGAGCCAGAAGAATTAATCAGATGCTATTGAAATCCCCAACCCGGCTGGGAATCGAGCCCGGGACGCTCTGAACTGAAGGCTTCAACGTTGACCATTCAGACAATGAGTCGGACTAGAAAAAACGCATGTGTTTATTGAATATTGCAATGTACCTGCAAGATTTGTAGTCATTCCTCTGTTTGCCGGCCTCTCTCTCTCTCTCTCTCTCTCTCTCTCTCCCTCTCTTTTGTCTTTCATGCAGCATAGGGGATAAAATAAGGAAAGAGATGAATAACGTATAGACTTTACAGAGACAGTTTCGGCTCGACAAGTAATTCACTGATAGAGTCGAGAAACCAACCCTTTCATTTCCTTTAAAATGATTTGCTTTCAAAGTCGAGAAACCAACCCTTTCATTTCCTTTAAATGATTTGCTTTCAAAGTCGAGAAACCAACCCTTTTATTTCCTTTAAAATAATTCACTGGTAATCGAGAAACCAACCCCTTTCTTTTCCTTTAAAATAATTCGCTGGCAGAGTTGAGAAATCAACCATTTTCATTTCTTTAAAATAACTCAATGGCAGAGTCGAGAAATCCACCCTTTCATTTCCTTTAAAATGATTCGCTGGCAGAGTCGAGATACCAACCCTTTCTTTTCCTTTAAAATGATTCGCTGGCAGAGTCGAGATACCAACCCTTTCATTTCCTTTAAAATGATTCGCTGTCAGAGTCGAGATACCAACCCTTTCTTTTCCTTTAAAATGATTCGCTGGCAGAGTCGAGATACCAACCCTTTCATTTCCTTTAAAATGATTCGCTGGGAGAGTCGAGATACCAACCCTTTCATTTCCTTTAAAATGATTCGCTGGCAGAGTCGAGATACCAACCCTTTCATTTTCTTTAAAATAATTCACTGGCAGAGTCGAGAAATCAACCCTTTCTTTTCCTTTAAAATAATTCACTGGCAGAGTCGAGATACCAACCCTTTCTTTTCCTTTAAAATGATTCGCTGGCAGAGTCGAGAAATCAACCTTTTCATTTCCTTTAAATTCACTGGCAGAGTCGAGAAACCAACCCCTTTCTTTTCCTTTAAAATAATTCGCTGGCAGAGTTGAGAAATCAACCATTTTCATTTCTTTAAAATAACTCACTGGCAGAGTCGAGAAATCAACCCTTTCATTTCCTTTAAAATGATTCGCTGGCAGAGTCGAGAAATCAACCCTTTCATTTCCATTAAAATAATTCACTGGCAGAGTCGAGAAACGAAACCTTTCATTTCCTCTAAAATAATTCGCTGGCAGAGTTGAGAAATCAAACCTTTCATTTCCTTTAAAATGATTCGCTGGCAGAGTCGAGATACCAACCCTTTCATTTCCTTTAAAATGATTCGCTGGCAGAGTCGAGATACCAACCCTTTCATTTCCTTTAAAATAATTCACTGGCAGAGTCGAGATACCAACCCTTTCTTTTCCTTTAAAATGATTCGCTGGCAGAGTCGAGAAATCAACCCTTTCATTTCCTTTAAAATGATTCACTGGCAGAGTCGAGATACCAACCCTTTCATTTCCTTTAAAATGATTCGCTGGCAGAGTCGAGAAATCAACCCTTTCATTTCCTTTAAAATAATTCACTGGCAGAGTCGAGAAACGAAACCTTTCATTTCCTTTAAAATAATTCACTGGCAGAGTCGAGAAACGAAACCTTTCATTTCCTTAAAAATAATTCGCTGGCAGAGTCGAGAAATCAACCCTTTCATTTCCTTTAAAATAGCCGGACTGAGTGGCTCAGACGGTTTAGGCGCTGGCCTTCTGAACCCAACTGACAGGTTCGATCCTCTCTCAGTTCGGTGGTATTTGAAGGTGTTCAAGTACGTCAGCCTCGTGTCGGTAGATTTACTGGCACGTAAAAGAACTCCTGCGCGACTAAATTCCGGCATCTCGGCGTCTGCGAAAACCATAAAAAAGTAGTTAGTGGGACGTAAAGCAAATGGCATTATTATTTTTCATTTAAAATAATTCTCTGTCAGAGTTGAGAAATCAACCATTTCCTTTTATTTAAAATAACTCACTGTCAGAATCGAGAAACCAACCCTTCTCTTTCCCTTCCATTATTTCATTGACAAGAGTCGATAAACCAATCCTTTCCTTCTTTCCTTTCCTTTCTTTGCTTTTCCTTTCCTTTAAAATTGTTTTAAGAAAGTTGCTTCAAACTGAAATGAAAGTTTACTCCTCGAGGATGCAAAGAAAAGAAGAGAGATTGAACAAATGTATTTTGACAACTGCGTCTTAGATATGAAATTCTGCTATGTTTTAACACTCTGCTACATACTTCACAGCTGCCTCTAGCGGCGAGGTAGAGGCAACTTGCTAGCAGACAACAGGGAACGAATTACCACTACAGTCTAAAATGGTCATAACTTCTGAACCATTCTCGCAAATACTGTCCTGACAAGATTATTGTAATCCTTATGAAATAGTGGAGGAGGTCAAACAATTTATTTCGATGAGGAATTCGAGGAAATATCGAAATATTTATTTAATCTTAAGGAGTTACCTCTTTTTTTTTTACCGCGAACTGTAACATAAAATCGCTTCTAGAGGGCAACCGGTTCGAAATAGGTATATACCATCGCGGACTTTTTTGTAGAGGTTTCTATGCTCTACAATTCGTACGCTTACACTTGGGGTCTATCGTTGACGGTTCAGGCAGCGTAAGGTAAGAAAGCAAGTGACCGACCATGGTAGAGTGCTGGCCTTCTTAGTCCAACTTGGCACGGGGAAAATGGGAGAGGTCCGACACTTCGAAGAACGAAGGTATCGGCAAAGGAAAAGTCTAACAGCGTCGGGGTCGGAAGAAAATAGGAGTCAACCCACGGAGGTCGGATAGGAAAGATGGAAGTGAGGGGAAACAGTATCACTCAGCTACCGTCATCAATCCAATCTCCCAAGATGAGAACCCGTTGGGGTTGCCTCTTACAGCAGGTAGGGATTTCTACATCCACTCACAGGTTATCGCTCTCAAATGCGATTTTATTTGACGTAAATACATATCACACGAAAACACGTTCGCTTCCTTCTGTAAACTACTTTATTGTCACTGTACTGTAAGTCACAACACACAACTACACACAATAGCAAGTGACACTACCACACTTAATAGCGGAGTACCCTGAAGTCGATTCTGACAAGTACAGATATCAACAACACTGACTCGCTCACTATAACACACACTCTCTTGAACTGACTCCCTCACTGACTGACAGCTCGATATATATATACTGTTCGATCAACCGTCTAGAATGTCCGGCTCCATGGCTAAATGGTTAGCGTGCTGGCCTTTGGTCACAGGGGTCCCGGGTTCGATTCTCGGCAGGGTCGGGAATTTTAACCGTGCCAGCATTGGTTAATTTCGCTGGCACGGGGGCTGGGTGTATGTGTCGTCTTCATCATCATTTCATCCTCATCACGACGCGCAGGTCGCCCACGGGAGTCAAATCAAAAGACACCGGGCGAGTTAGCCGTGCGCGTAGAGGCGCGCGGCTGTGAGCTTGCATCCGGGAGATAGTAGGTTCGAATCCCACTATCGGCAGCCCTGAAGATGGTTTTCCGTGGTTTCCCATTTTCACACCAGGCAAATGCTGGGGCTGTACCTTAATTAAGGCCACGGCCGCTTCCTTCCAACTCCTAGGCCTTTCCTATCCCATCGTCGCCATAAGACCTATCTGTGTCGGTGCGACGTAAAGCCCCTAGCAAAAATAAAAATAAAAAAATAAATAAATCAAAAGACTTGTACCTGGCGAGCCGAACTTGTCCTCGGACACTCCCGGCACTAAAAGCCATACGCCATTTCATTTCAACCGTATAGAATTATCGATTTCTGGAAGTATTCTTACAAAACTCTAAATGGAAGACACTCGAAACATCGATCGACCAGCTAGTCGAATGGAGTACTCCAGTAATGGATCCAGCTCGAACTTTCGATTCCTGTTTACCAATACACATGGAAATCTCTCCAACATTGCTAATGTCTCTGCATGTATCTGGATAATAAACTTTACAGTAAGTTTCCAGAACTCTTCATATGTACCCAAATTATAGCAGAATGCACCTAATATACGAAAATTATAGAGTTTTCTACAGTTTTCGACGATATAGATTTTGAGGTTACACTTATACACAATACGTATTTGAGGTTATACAAATTTATAATACATATTTTCAGGGAAACCATGTATTAGTCATATTCAACATTTAATGAAAGATAATTTAGCATTTAATAAAATATAATTAAAATATATTGAACATAGTAATTGAAGGTTTTACAACCGTTAGGATGTCGTACCTACGACAAGGTGAAAGGGTTAATTTGCCAAGGTCTTTCTAACTTTTGTTAGTATGTCGTTTTTGCATCAATAACAACTTGTGAAATATTTCAGTATAGAACTCTGGACAAAATTATCCAAGTCTTAACTTAATACTAACCAGAGAAAAAATGGAATAGGTCCAACTCTGCGGAGAACGAAGCTATCGCCAAAAGAAAGTGAAAGGTCACCAAGGGAATCCCTAGATTTCGCAAATCTGATATCATGAAGTCGTAAGAGAACAAGGCAAGTCGTATAGGAAAGATGAAACCTACGAGTCTAGCACAAGTAAGTAGAAGCAATTCAAGCCCACGTTAGGGACCCCGCGGTTGCCAACGCACGCACTTGTCTCGTACGTATTCTGTGCTCCTCACTCGCAGGGGGAAATACTTCTTCAGATCCATGTCCGTACGATTCATCGAATTTTTCAAATCATCACCTTACACAAATAAAATTGCATTGTAAACTCGAAATCAGACAAATGTTAGAATTAATTTCGCAATCGTGAGCCGCGTGTCTGACAGTTTACGAAACATCTAAACCATAGATAATGACTTTCAATTTGAATCATCTCAGATGCTTGGCCAGGATTCGAACCGCGGCTTACTAAGTGAAGTTTGCCACTGTATCAGTGAGATATTAGGCCATCACTTGGTGTATATTTCTCCTGTTCCCATCGGGTAAAAAATGCTCTCCATTGTTATGAAAATCCTGTTTGACCTCTGAGTCGAGGTTAAATTATATATACCAGATAGGAGTGGGGTTGGGGGTGGGGACGCTGTGTTTACTCTTACATCGAGGATTAAGCACGAACTACAGTACGATAATTAGAGCGATGTGTCTGTCACATGTCATTTGCACATCGGAATGGGCGTTCAAGATATGAGCTGAACATTCGCTGGTATTGTGCTGATTAGATAGATAAGCTAACATATTAGTAATTAGGATTACATTACACATTTATCATTTCCCCATATGTAATGCAGGATTTTGCTTGTAAACAACGTGTGTAGACGGTATGTAAAAAAAGGCTTTTACAGCTTTCGTATGCTCACATATTTATATAATATTTATACATTCATGTTCGAATATACACGTACCTTCCAAAATGTTTGCTTCAGTATTATTTCATCATACAAAAAGCTAGTTTTTGAACCTATTGTTGACGAATTAGTGTTTATACAATTACAGCAGTAACGCCGTCCAGCGGACATGGGTGGCAGCAGAAGAGACAGAGCAATCTTAATAAAAATTAGTCACTTTTCTGTTATTGTTGATTGATCGTGACATTTTTATTTTTCCGGCTCCGATATTTTACAGGGAACTAGTACATGTCCAGAGGAACATTTGCTGTAATCTTCATTAAATGATCACTCTTTGTTTTTAAGTTACTAATATTTTGTTTATATTGATTGGAAAGAAAAAAGCTTTTTTAATATTTGAGGAAGTCTGTACAGTGCAATAAGGGATTATGTTAATAATTTTTGCTATGGAGACATGCAGATACGTTTATGATTCTTTTCCCCTTATTCTTCAAGTGAAAACCTTGAGTATTTCTGCTCATTTTGACAGTCATTTTCACTATATTCATGATTAAAGAGAGCATATGTTCACATGGTTTTGCATCTTACAAAGACAATCATGGTTACTAGACCTCGAATTTTAGGCAAAAACCTATTTTGTTCCTGAAGTTGTATTTACACGTTTCATTTATTTATGAGGTTAAAAATGAAGGTTCTCTAGTGCCTAAAATGCCTAAATTGACGTCAGAACCTATATTTGCTTATATTCCTACAACTCTTATTTTTATTAATAAATTGATTTAAAACCGAGCTGGATAGCTGCAGTCGCTTAAGTGCGGCCAGTGTCCAGTATTCGGGAGATAGTAGGTTCGAACCCCACTGTCGGCAGCCCTGAAAAGGGTTTTCCGTGGTTTCCCATTTTCACACCAGAAAAATGCTGGGGCTGTACCTTAATTAAGGCCACGGCAGCTTCTTTCCAACTCCTAGCCCTTTCCCGTCCTATCGTCGCCATAAGACCTATCTGCGTCGGTGCGACGTAAAGCAACTAGCAAAAAAAAAAAAAAAAAAAGATTTAAATGCTTTTAATTATTTCCGAGAAATTAAAATATTTGTCAACTCGTTATAAGTGTCTCTTGAATTACTTTTCAAACAAAATCTTAAAATCGGGAAGCTATAAACCATACTTTACGGTAGTTCTTGAGGACCTCCCGCAGTACACGCTGAAAATAAAAAACTGTTAGCTTCCAAGTTGTCTTTAATTAAGAGGTTACAGGAGTTTCCCAACTTAACATCGGATGATAAAATTATATTCTGTAAAGTTTGTAGGAAAGAGGTGAGTGATATTTCCCCATAAAAAGTTATCAGTTTAGCAATATAAATATTGTATTTTAATTGATAAATGTCTATTAAAATACGTACGTAAAATTGAAGCTGCCTAAAATTATTTTTAGAACCAATTTTCTCACATTCAAAAGCCTATTTTAGAAACCTAAAATAAAAATTTTAGCACCTAAAAATCCGAGGTATAATGCTTACAACCATCACTGTGCCCATGGCTACATTACAATATTTCCATATCAGCGAAGCCCACTGTTAATGGGCATGTCAATAAAACATTAAATTAGGGAATATCTCCATTAGGGTTGACTCAGTCAAAAAATATGTCAGGACATAAAGTGTTCTAAATACAATTTAAAGATTTGTTTCAAGGTTTCAAGGTTGTGTCCAGGCGGGAGGGGGCTCATTTCTTGTCTGGGCGGCATTCTCATGGTCACAATTAGGTCCCATTTTCCGGCTTCAGGGAGCGCTGACAGGTGCACGTTATGTGGACATTCTTTCAGACCATCTGCATCCCTTTCTGGCGCTAGAGTGCCCTGATTGAGACGTCATGTTTCAGTAGGACAATGCACTATGTCACCGCTCTGTGGTGGCACGCAGGTGGTTGGAGGATAACTCCAGTGAAGTTCGGACCATGGATTGGCCCTCCAGACCCCCAGAGCTTAATCCAATCGAGCATTTATTGGATGCTGTCAATGCTGGTGTGCCCTCCATGAACCCCGCATCAACTACACTAGACCAATATTGTGGGTAGCAGTGCAAGATGCATGGGTCCAGATCCCTCCAGACCGAGCTCGATAGCTTCAGTCGCTGAAGTGCGGCCAGTATCCAGTATTCGGGAGATAGTAGGTTTGAACCCCCACTGTCGGCAGCCATGAAAATCGTTTTCCGTGGTTTTCCATTTTCACACCAGGCAAATGCTGGGGCTGTACCTTAATTAAGGCCATGGCCGCTTCCTTCCCACTCCTAGCCCTTTCCTGACCCATCGTCGCCATAAGACCTATCTGTGTCGGTGCGACGTAAAGTAACTAGCAGTAGTAGATCCCTCCAGAACGATTCCAACAGCTTGTAGAGTCGATGCCTGCCGTATTGCTGCCGTTTTGAGGGCTCGCGGAGGAGCAACTCGTTATTAACGTCACATTCAGTGTCTTCCCATGAATTATGGCCACTCAGTGTACATAGATAGATAGATAGATAGATAGATACATACATACATACATACATACATACATACATACATACAGAAATTGAACCGGTGGTGGTTTTCATACTGTAGAGACGAAACGCACATATTTATAGAGATAGGCACATGGGTCTGATAAATATTTTTCCATGATTTTGAATTCTCTCTAAACAATACCCAGACTTGTATTTCTCTAACGTAACCAAAAGAAACAATATTTTATTAGTATATAATAATTTGGGAAATTTTTGAAGAAATTGATTTTAAAGCAGACACTATTCTAGAGTATTAAAAAATGTTAATAGATAGATAGATAGATAGATAAATAGATAGATAGATAGATAGATACATACATACATACATACATACATACATACATACAGAAATTGAACCGGTGGTGGTTTTCATACTGTAGAGACGAAACGCACATATTATTTATAGAGATAGGCACATGGGTCTGATAAATATTTTTCCATGATTTTGAATTCTCTCTAAACAATACCCAGACTTGTATTTCTCTAACGTAACCAAAAGAAACAATATTTTATTAGTATATAATAATTTGGGAAATTTTTGAAGAAATTGGTTTTAAAGCAGACACTATACTAGAGTATTAAAAATGTTAATAGATAGATAGATACATACATACATACATACATACATACATACATACATACATACATACATACATACATACATACATACATACATACATACATACATACATACATACATACATACATACATACAGACAGACAGACAGACAGACAGACAGAAACACGTGAAGTACAGGTTCTACCAAAAGATTAAGGGCGCCTGAATATTTCTTTCTTTCTTTCTTTCTTTCTTTCTTTCTTTCTTTTTTTTTTGCTAGTTGCTTTACGTCGCACCGACACAGATAGGTCTTATGGCGACGATGGGACAGGAAAGGGCTAGGAGTGGGAAGGAAGCGGCCGTGGCCTTAATTAAGGTACAGCCCCAGCATTTGCCTGGTGTAAAAATGGGAAATCACGGAAAACCATTTTCAGGGCTGCCGATAGTGGGGTTCGAACGTACTATCTCCCGAATACTGGACACTGGCCGCACTTAACCTGAATATTTCATGAACATGATTCCTGTCCTTAAACTTTTGGTCTCAGGTATTCGATTTTTTACATATTTAGAGTAACATTAGCTGAAATTGTCAATAAAGTATCATTCTTTGTTTTTGTTACTAATACTTTTGCTTATAATAGTTGGGGAAAAAATAGCTTCTTTTTAATACTTGAGGAGATCTGGACAGTAAAATATGGGGATTGCATTACTAATTTTTGTTATGGAGAAATTCAGATACCTGTAGATATTCATAATTGTAATAAAGCAACAGAATTTGTTTCCATTAAAATAATCTCCCCTTTTTATAGCTCGCAATAGAATAACATAAAGTGGTAATAAAAGGAACATTCCTTGACCTTGGCTGGACAGTAGACCCCTTAAGATACCGAGATCATGTGTGTGTCATGCACATGTTGTAGCCGGGTATTCACACTATAATGTACGATCTCGGTAACTTGAGGGGTCTCCTATCCAGCCGGACGGAGGATGGCATTTTAAGTCACGGGACATCTACTGAAATATTCTACAATACACGCACTACTCTACCAACAACAACAACAACAACAACAACAACAACAACAACAACAACAACAACAACAATAATAATAATAATAATAATAACAACAACAACAATAACAATAATACATGGTGGTCGTGGACTAATAGATCTTGAGAAATTACACAATGAACAAAATACATCACTAAAGTGCTACTTCAAACATAAATCAGAAACCTCTGCCCTACATAGTGCAATGGTTGTAGCAGATAACGGTTTTACACGCCTCAATATGAACACCCCGTTCTATGGAAAAAGAAACCTCTTCATGGGCGGTATCCTAATGAGTTAAATCAGCCATATATCGACAAACAAGCGTCGCATGAGTGGCTGACACATTCGGATATATACTCAGAAACAGAGGGCTTCATGTTCGCCATACAAGATCAAGTCATTGCCACAAGGAACTACAGAAAGCATATACTACATGATCCGTCTGTCTATTCAGATCTGTGCCGATGATGTAATATATCTCCAGAAACCATCCAGCACATAACCTCAGGTTGTCAATTAATGGCAAACACAGACTACAAGTACAGACATGACCAAATTGCAAAAATCATTCACCAGAAATTAGCCCGACAAAATAACCTAATCCATTGTACCACAGCATATTGGAAGTACAAACCCCAATCAGTCTTGGAAAGTGAAAATTACAAAATTTACTGGGATAGAAGTATCATCACTGATAAAACTATTACCTGCAATAGACCAGATATAACTTTTGTAGATAAAAACAAGAAAATCTGCTTCATAATTGACATAGCATGCCCTAATACTCACAACCTTCAATCAACACATACAGAGAAGATTTCCAAATACACACATCTGGCCACAGAGATAAAAACCATGTGGAAACTCAACAATGTTATCATAATTCCAGTAGTGATTGGATGTAATGGTATTATACCAAAGACACTACAATAGAGCATTGATACTCTTAATCTCCCCCCTCTCACTTACAGAGAATTACAAAAAGCAGCAATGCTGGCCGCTTGCCATATAGTAAGAAAGTTTATTGGCATGTAGCATCCACCATACACAGAGGACTAATGAAAATCGTCCACTAATAATTTTGGCCGTTTATATATAGTAAATATCTCATAAATATCTGTCAAGTCTATTTGTCAACAATGTTAAGTATATACCGATATGTATGTAGCATATGTGCGCGTGTATTAAATAGTACTTCTTCCATGTACTGAACCCTTGAACTTACCATTCCATCGTTGGTCGGCCACGGCTGCTACAGTAGAACAATATAGAACTCTTAAATCATGGGTCGTTGCGGGAATAAATTCGGTCACGATCTAAACCAAACGATGGGGTTCAGAAGAGAGACTAACTACTTGAAATGAGGAGCAAATATGTGCTTACTAACTTTTATTAAAATCTAAATGACGCGACAACATTATTATTTTAATAAAAAATCCTTGAAAAAATTATAAATTATTTATTATTGAATGTTTCAAACGCAGTCACATTGCATAGCGTTGATTTATTTCTCACAATATCGAAGAGTTGCTTCGGAGAAATTAGTACATTAGTGGACAGCGAAACTGAAAAACTGAAAAAGGAAAGACCTGAAAACTGGGCACCTATTACTCCAAACGAGAGCTGAGAATTAATCCACACGATCCGTGAAAAATCTGACTTTCAACAAGTAGAATGCCTGATTTCCTCTCAATTAAGGTTATCCACCAGTCGAATACCCTTTACGGATACGGAACACCCGCCGAGTGGACCCTTAATCGAACCAAATTGACTATCAGTTGCTTTGGATAGGTTGCGAAATATTATGGGAAAGCATGGTGTTCACTACGAGTTAACAGCATCATTCACAATTGAAATAAAATTCCACCATGTATTTGTCATTCATGACACCCTTAAGTGATAAGGTAATCCCGATGCTAAATGTGCATCACCCAAACAGCTGTTCGGAAGGAACCAACAACAACATGATCCGCGATGATCTTACGTTACGTCGTTCTAAAGGAACAAAACTGCGAAATGCAGGAAACACTTATTCATCACGCATTTAGGAGAAATGCCAAACACTGAAGTTAATTAAAAAGTGGTAAATCACTTGAAAAGTATTATTATCAAACCGATTTTCAGGTTAGAAACGGTTATGTTACGCTTAATAAAATTACCAGTACACATTGAAAAATACTACTTTAAGGAATTCTTTCCTTTGAAAAACAATTGACTACTATTACAGATCCATCTACTTATTGTTTGTCCCAACACACTACCTATAAAGTGATTACTTAATCGAATTCAACTACGAATAAAATGAAAGTACGACAAAGATTGAAAATAAAATAATATTATTGGCTGACGAATCGAAACCGCATTCGCAACTCCAGTCTCACACTAATACACTGAGTGTCAATATGCACACTATCTAACGAAACGGACGTCAGAACGACAAAACAATTAAGTCCGTAAAATAGAATAACATATCGAAGTCATTAAAACTCAACACGCATGGAGAATTACAGTAAAATATTTAATCTCCATCAGGTCGATATCCAATATTTGGGCAACCTTCATTCGCCGATATCGGCCCCGTTATCTTAGGGAACACCTTCCAGCTGTTGGAGCTACGCACTAGTTGGCCTCATTATTATCGACCTAACCCTCTTCATATTTCATATTTTACTGCAGATGCTACCTTCGCCCAGGTCACTTCGCAAAAACAAAAGAAACACATAATCTGAGACTTGAGTATGTACAGCTGACATCCCAGACCTATCGTCGGGCTCACTTAAAATCTGTACATCCTAACACTAATCTCTATGTACACGATACCTTCCAAATTCTATCGTCGGGCGTGAACTAGAACGTCTCATCATCAATATCTCCAAGGATAACGTGTGACGTCCTAAATCTATGATCGGGCGTAAAAATGGGTCGTACTACGCATCCCCTAGCATATCAGGCGAACTAACAATTTCAAACCAACTCTGACATTTCAATACACATGGAACCACGTCTCTTACTATTAAACGAATGCAAGTCGGAAAATGCAGTAAGTCTCCATCTCGTTACAATACGTGAACTCGACAATAAATATACGTGACGAACAATTCTCCAACTCAAACACAATCTCAGCCTGTGCAATGAAGTTTTTTAGGGAAGCAATGATAATTCCCAACACACGTCTACCATTTAGTGGATGTATTCAAAATAATAATCACCACTACCGCATTAGAAACTCTCAAATCGCCTACCGTCAATTCCAAATATTTATATCAATGACATATCCAGTGAAACGAAATTCAATACAACACCAACCATGTATTCTAAATGCTCTTTTATCCTTGAGGTCACATTATCTTAATATTCATACGGGCTTTACGTAACTAGTCACTTGACTTTTACTACCAAGATTTTTAACCTTTACTAGAGTCGTTTTCACTTGGGATCTTACTAGAAATCTACGGTGCCTCACACAGTAGTCGTCTCAAATTTCGGATTGGTAGCGGAATACTCTACAGCCTGTCACAATACAGCCTGTTTCCCAAATACTTCCTCGGCAAACATAGCCTGTCTCAAACTCATTCTCCTCGCTTTATCCCAGGCTTCCTTTTACCTCCAATATTCCTATCCCTCTCATCTCCACATATATAAATTCTTCGCTCTCAATCCATTTTTCTTATATTTCCAAGACCCTTTTCATATTTCAATCCTCTGGTGAAAACAACAACCATTATAAAATACACCTCTTTACTTTACTGTTACTACACTTTCGGACCTCGAGAATCCAGGAACACACCGCGATTTTCCGTATCATTGATATACACGATGTCCCAAAATTTTACTTCCCATAAATAAATATAACTCTATCGAATTTCACTGGAATCATCTAAATGCCTGCGATCCTTGTAACACACACTGGTTAAAATGCACTCTTAACATAGAAAAATTTCTTTATCCCGCGGTAGACATTATTATTATTATTATTATTATTATTATTATTATTATTATTATTATTATTATTATCGACAAACATTTCTGAATTCAACTGATATTTGAAATTAAGACATTCGCCACGACTATTTTACCATTATAGCTTTCCTAATTTTCCTCACTTTGGACAATATCTCATAGAACATTAACACCAGATTTAAACGTCGCATTTTACAGTTTCTTGACGTGAAACTTACAAACTAAAATTTTCACACGCTGACCAAAATTATAACACTTTTCGCCTGATAATTGCAAATATCAACCCGACAATCATCTTGAAAAATTTGTTGGGACAGAACAATAAAATCTAACTACAACATAATACAAATATAGACAGACCTGCAAATGGAGTCATCCTCAGTATTCTGGCTACATTGTCGCCAGATGACCTCGTGCCTTTGGCCGTACATTTGTACAAATAACATCATCATCTCCAACATATCACTCTTACAAACACTGCCTTTTTCACACGATATTAAATTACAACACAAATCACGCACTTTCCTCGTTATAATTTGTACCACGAACCTCCCTCGTTCTGCAGTCAACTGCGACTGTCTGCTTTCTTCCCAGAGTTGTCTCTCTCTCTGTCTCCCACAACACAACAGGTGTTCAACAGATAACGAAATCAGAACTACTCTGACTAGCTTCCCAACTCTCTACCACTTTCAAACGGACATGAGGTGATACAATAAAATTTGGCTGTGTACTTTAACAGACGCTTATACTTTCACAGTTTGTCGGCAAAAGTTCAGAAATTTTCTGTCACCTTCCCTTTCTAACCGAATATGTGGACCTCAGCCACGAACATGTACTAAGTTGTTTGTAGATCAATCTGGTACAATTTTCTGCTGACGACGGGCGTAAGCTACCGCCGCTTCAAAAACCAGATCGACACTGAAAAATGTGCAGTGGGGGGTTCCTTTTATAGTCTTATGAGGGACGCTACACACACTACTTAGCTTGATTGCGTAATCTGCTAATTTCGCGTCCAATAGACCGATTTTTATGAGACTTGTTCCAGAATTCCGGACAGACTTGTAATTATTTTAGATGTTAATCTCATAATTTTACCACACTCGCAACAGGTGAAATAAAATATTTCTGCCCGGGCGTTTCGCGGGTTTTCTTCATCCATTGACCTTGGCACGTGGAGCTAGTCCACTGATCTGACGCGGATTTGTACTTAGGTTTAACTGCATTTATGTTTTACCCTGGGGGTTCTGTCTTCACGTAGGGTTTAAGAATAATTTAGATTATTTATTTCTTTATTTACTGTATTGCCAAAATCTCTCGTCACGCAGAATTCCGTGAATTTAAAGAATTATCGGGCACTCGAAGTCCGCCGAGGTGTCACGGTATTTCACGAGTTTGCCGCGGGTGAGATCTTTCCCGCGCGACATCGAGGCTCTTAGGAGCGCAACATGGCTGCCCTCAAAAATAAAAGTAGCTTGTTGATTTGAAATAAATATTGAGAAAAATAAAAAAAAATATTTTTCTCATCGTAGAATCATGGGTTCAGTACATTGTACCGAAGAAGCTCATAAACACAATTATAACATTGTGAATTATGTATAATAATAATAATAATAATAATAATAATAATAATAATAATAATAATAATAATTCATGGTTGATATTTAGGAAAACACCGAATCTGCCAACGAACTAGTCAGGATCGCCATATAAAGATTTAAAGAAATCTGTCTGGACATCACCGGTTCAAAATCAGCTTGTCTTTCTATCAAGAACGGTCAACTGACGGAGGAGAATATCACCATAAATGATGACCGTGAAATTAAATCACAGTGCAATGCAAGTGCGATTCGCTACTTAGGGGTGAACTTCATTAATGAACATAAACTAGACCCACAAGTTGTACTTGACAAGACGCGAAACAAGACTGGCACCCTTGTGAGCTCACAATTTGTTGCGATTCGATCAGTAATGTTCAGTTTTAATTAGTTCAATATCACCTACTCTTATTTATCCACTCCAAGTTGCCGCTGCTGATGGTGATGCTCGTTGTTTGTAGGGACCTAACATCAATCAATTCTCAATTCTCAGTCACTATTGCTCTGCATTTAGGGCAGTCGCCAAGGTGGCAGATTCCCTATCTGTGGTTTTCCTAACCTTTTCTTAAATGATTGCAAAGAAATTGGAAATTTATTGAACATCTCCCTTGGCACGTTCTTCCAGTCCCTAACTCCTATTCCTAAAAACGAATATTTGCCCATATTTGTCCTCCTAAATCCCAGCTTTATCTTCATATTGTGATCTTTCCTACTTTTAAAGACACCATTCAAACTTATTCGTCTACTGATGTCATTCCACGCCATCTCTCCACTGACGATTCGGAACATACCACTTAGTCGAGTAGCTCGTCTCCTTTCTCCCAAGTCTTCCCAGCGCAAACTTTGCAACATTTATGTAACGCTACTATTTTGTCGGAAATCATGCAGAACAAATGGAGCTGATTTTCTTTGTTCCAGTTCTGGAATCAAGTAATCCTGGTGAGGGTCCCATACACTGGATCCATACTCTCGTTGGGGTCTTACCAGAGAGTTATATGCCCTCTCCTTTACATTCTTACTACAACCCCTAAATACCCTCATAACCATGTGCAGAGTTCTGTACCCTTTATTTGCAATTATTTATGTGATTACCTCAATGAAGATCTTTCCTTAGGTACTCACAATGATTCCCAAAAAGAACTTACACCCCATCAACGCAGTGATTAAAATGAGGCCGTCGGCTCCAATTCCAAGTTACTCCCCTAAACAAGATTCCTCAAATTTTTCGGACAGACGCGGATAAAATATTAAAGAGTGGAACTAAAAAGAAATATTACCACTACCAGCAGACGATCAGGATCAAATAGTTCATACCGAAAGGAAGTATAAAAGCCTTGGTTTGTTTCGCGTTACTTAGGAAGCCAAACTACAGCATATTAACAGTTGTATTAAATTAACGCATGCAAATAACGACTGCACTGATGCAGCTAGGAACTTGGAGCAAGAACGTCTAGATATTTGCAAGATTTAGGCATAAAAATTAATGATCAAGTTATGTCAAAAAGTAGCCATCTTCCCAATGTTAGGAAGGTTCGGCAGATACTATGAGACAGAGAACTCGAGCCGTGGATGAAGCTACCACAGAAAGGAAAGGGCGCTGGGCTCTTCCAGGAATACACTTTTTTACTGGAAGATTTGAAAATGAGAATGCAGCTTCCACATACGCAGCAAGAAGAAGTTCTCCAATAGAGAATGGGAAAACAAGCAGAAATCAGCCTGGACTTTTACTCAACTGATGCTATGATTGACCGCAGCTGGACCGGTCCAAATAATGACATGAGAAGTGCTTTGAATAGGCTGCCGGTACATGGGTTTCACCATCGTCTATGCCGGCGATCAGGCTTTCATGAACCGTCCCTACATTGTGTGTGTATGTTGTGTGACAAACATTGCGATCGCTATCATTTCAGCAAACAAATGAATAAGAAATCACCGAGACTTATCCTATGCAGAATGGAAAGAGGCCATCATGATGACGGCGAATGCGTGCGCCGGTCGCTCCGTACCAGGACGGTCCCAGGACAGCGCCCGGTGTCGGCATTGCCATAGAGAGCACGAAACTCTTGTTGTATTGAGATATTCTCACCATCATTCGCTGAGAGATCACGGTTTCACTGTGCACGAAGAGGTTTCAGGCCTGGCTACCGAATGGGAGTAACAGGCGTATTGACATGGTAGACTCTCAACCAGCTAGCAACCAAGGACTGTTTTAAGATCCTGCAATAAATACTTTTCGAGTCGCACGTTGGCCAGCCTGAAAAAGTGGACGCCGAGAAGAAGTCGATTTACCAGCCAACAGTAAACTATTATAAAAGCAAATATCACCTCGACAACACCTTCGTTCTTGGACTCATCATCGGTGCTCGAGGCACAATTCCTAAATTTCTTGTACAGCTGTGGAATTCTTTAGGTCTCAACCGGACACGACATCACGATATCGCTATCGTCGCAATACGAAGTTCAATAACCTTACTCCGCAATCATTTATATAGCATTTCGTCGCTGCCGGGACAAAACCTCCTATGTGAAATATTTTAGTTTAGACTTTGGCCGGTAAGGTTCTGTCATCTAAGGTGCAATATTGTGTGAATATTGTCAAGGAATTCTCGCTCTTCATAATGTATGTGATGCGGGTCAGTATATCTCAAAAAATATTATCACATAGGAGGTTTTGTCCCGGCAACGACGATTTGACGAGCTGTACATCATGCTATATTTACAAATTTTGTGACCTTTGCTATTTCTATCTAACACATTCTATCAAATTCAACAATGACTTTCAAGACATAATATTTTGTAATCAGTATACTTTGTACTTATAGCAGTCTCCTCATGGGGCAAGTTGTATTTTTTGTTTACAAATTGCTTTACATTGCACCGACACAGATAGGTCTTATGGCGACGATGGGATAGGGAAGCCCTAGCAGTGGGAAGAAACGACCGTGGTCTTAATTAAGGTACAGCCCCAGCATTTGCTTGGTGTGACAATAGGGAAACACGGAAAACCATCTTCAGGGCTGCCGACAGTGGAGTTCGAACCCATTATCTCCCCCGAATACTGGATACTGGCCGCACTTAAGCGACTACAGCTATCGAGCTCGCTATTATTATTATTATTATTATTATTATTATTATTATTATTATTATTATTATTATTATTACCGAGCTCGATAGCTGCAGTCGCTTAAGTGCGGCCAGTATCCAGTAATCGGGAGATAGTGGGTTCGAGTCCCACTGTCGGCAGCCTTGAAGATGGTTTTCCGTGTTTCCCTATTTTCATGCCAAGCAAATGCTGGGGCTGTACCTTAATTAAGACCATGGTCGTTTCTTCCCACTGCTAGGGCTTCCCTATCCCATCGTCGCCATAAGACCTATCTGTGTCAGTGCAACGTAAAGCAAATAGCAAAATATTATTATTATTATTATTATTATTATTATTGTTATTATTATTATTATTATTATTATTATTATTATTATTATTATTATTATTATTGTACCTGGAGGTACACTTCAACTCCGCACATTTAAATGAAGCGCCTTAATGAACTTCTCTATCGACCAAAATATGAAATTGCTATTACATAAAGTTGGAACTTTAATCAGAAGATGTCACTACTGAAAAATTAAGTAATTGTGTTATTCTGAAGTTGCCTAAACTGACTGGTTTTATTTGCTTACAAACTTGAAGAGTACGCAGTCAACAACAGCCTTGTGATAAAGAAGAATAAAACAGTTCAGATGGTTTTCCGGAAAGGGGGAAGAATCGCATCTAGTAACAGAATGCAATGTGGAGGGGTAGACCTAGACATAGTGGGTGTCACTTTACAACGTACGGTCACCTCATTTAGAATTCACCGGGCGAGTTGGCCGTGCGCGTAGAGGCGCGCGGCTGTGAGCTTGCATCCGGGAGATAGTAGGTTCGAATCTCACTATCGGCAGCCGTGAAAATGGTTTTCCGTGGTTTCCCATTTTCACACCAGGCAAATGCTGGGGCTGTACCTTAATTAAGGCCACGGCCGCTTCCTTCCAACTCCCTGTCCTTTCCTATCCCATCGTCGCCATAAGACCTATCTTTGTCGGTGCGACGTAAAGCCCCTAGCATTTAGAATTCACGTAAGAGAAAGATCTTTAGCAGCCATCAGAAGCATATATGACATTACAAACCCGACTAGACTATCGCTAGATACAGCGATGGCCTTATTTTACGCCAAGGTCCTCCCAGTTCTCACATATGGTATGGAACTTATTTGAGAAAGACTAACGGTGTCCGACCTTCGGACTATTGAAAATGTTAAGGCCAGATTTCTGAAACGAACACTGGGCATCTCCAAAATGTCACCATCACGACTTGCGTATGAATTATCCAAAGAAACTTTTTTACTGAAAGATTTGAAAATGAGAATGCAGCTTCCACATACGCAGCAAGAAGAAGTTCTCCAAGAGAGAAAGAGAAAACAAGCAGAAATCAGCCTGGACGTTTACTCATCTGATGCTATGATTGACCGCAGCTGGACCGGTCCAAATTATGACATGAGAAGTGCTTTGAATAGGCTGGCGCTACATGGGTTTCACCATCGTCTATGCCGGCGATCAGGCTTTCATGAACCGTCCCTACATTGTGTGTGTATGTTGTGTGACAAACATTGCGATCGCTATCATTTCACCAAGTGCAATAAGAGAACAAAATCTTTACTAGAATATGCGAAAGATTAATGTATTTTTTATGCACGTTTGTGCGCTATTAAATAAATTAATTTATTTGCTTACATCAAGAAGTTTGGACATTTTTCCACAGATGCCACTACCAAAAAAAACTATGGTCTTGCACTCTGGTGCAAGGTAAAGGAAGTTGATATTGAAAGATTTTTTTGTGTTTATAGGCTTTCTCTATTTTCATTTGTTTTTTATGTAATTCCAGGTTTGCAACACTTCTTTCTTATTCCGCCAGTTTTGAAACTGGTCAATGAAAATTTTCTGTAATTAATTTTCAGCCTATCACAGGCTTCTTGTTCGGTTTTGAGTGTAACTTTTGTGTCTACCAATAAAATTGAGAGGGTGTATCCGGACTAGGCCAGAACTCTCTCGAACCTTCCCTGAGGGTATATAAGTCGCGACTTTTCTAGTTTCCTGGCCTATTGATCGTCGTCTTTATGAGTGTGTGTGTTAAGGCAGGAGGCGGGGCGCCTCTTTCTTCGGCAGCCAGAACATCTACTAGGTAATGGCCACGTAAATTCTATCTTTCTTGCTGTCTCCGCCAACTTACCCGAGGGGAAGGTCCGAATTTTTGATTATGTAACCTTTCCAGAATGTTAAGTGTCTTTCGGCTAATGTAAAATTTCGTAAAGTCTTTAACTGTAAATCGGGGATAGAGAGTGAGTTACCCTCTCGAGCTCCCCTTCATCTTAGTTTGAGGTGACTACGTTTTTGTAACTCTTTTCTTCCCTGTAATGTTTTAAAGTTATTTCTATGCGAGCCACCTCAGTAGCTTGGGACTAGCCCCTGTTTCATCGGCCTGAGAGCCCTGTTAGCTTTTATATTCCATTATCTAGGAGTGCAAGTGTACGCCTCCATTCTGTCTGTGTGTAGGCCAGTCATTTAACCTGTTTTTTTCCGCAAAGGCAAAGGCTGTGTAAAATACCCCTGTGTAAAATATATTTTATGAAACTTGCCTTGAGAGGTCAGAGATTGTAAGATTTTGGATGTTGCCTTGAGTAGGCTGTAAGAAACTGAGAGCATGTAAGCTCTTTTCTAAGTTTTCGGTACTAATGTGGTGTGCCTCTGGAAGGCTATAATTTGTTGGAGCAAAGTGCTCCTAAAATTGGGATATTTCTGTCCTTGTACAAACATTGAGATTGTGCAAAATATTGTAAACTGGATCCGGTATCTCTGAATTTGAATCTCTGGGGCTTGAAGCCCAACATTGTTGAATTCCCTCTTCTGGGGTGTTCAACCTTTGTAACTGAATTGGTATTCTACCTGAGATTTCTTTGTTATTTCACCTAGTGAAAAAATGTTAAATTTGTTTTTTTTTGAAATAAATATAACCTTTGTTAAAGTTTTAATTCAATTTCTGATATCGTAGTTAGATCCATTCAACACCCGCACCTTCTTTCACCTCTTTCTGCTCCACGGAGATCTCCGTAACAATTATAGCAACAACCAAGGGTCATATCCAGACCTGGACGGGACGACCTAGTCATTATCCCCCAAATAAGCCAGGGATCACTGATCAGTAATCCTGAGTCGAAGTTTACATGCGGTAGGGTGGCCAGTTTATTTCCACTCCTCCTTTAACCAACAGCTTAATTCGGAGATCTCACTGGGTTAGTTGTAACCGTAAAAGAAAGTAAGAATTGACCAACATAGGTGGAAAAGGTAAGAGGAGAACGGAAATGTTATCACAAGAAAGAGAAGAAATACTTTAACAAACTGTGAGCCTCCGCTAGGGAAAATAATTAATTTTTTAAAGTGGTAGGAGCAGGAGACTATGACGTTACCAAAATTTAACCAACATATTCAGATCAAATGTACTGTGAACTATTTACTTCCGGTTGTTTCTGTTGAGATGTACGAAGCTTTAAGCTCTATCGGATCTCAGCACAAATTCACCTCACCGTTGTAAAGGTATATGCATTCACTTTTTTACAATTATAAACTCCACCTCGTCGGGATATCAGGGACGCTATATTATCTGTAGAAAGCCCGGAGAAGGAAGGAGGGTGGTGATGATAATCGATTTAATGACTACGCAACCATCGCTTCTTAACATTAATCACAGAGGAGTTATGACTGGAATATTTGATTTTTGGACCAAAATCAGTTTTTTGTTTTATTTGTAAAAATAATGGTATAAATTATGTCGCTCCACCATTTATAAAGCCATGAGCGATCATTTAAAATGAGAGTGCTATGTATTTATAGGCCTACGACACTCTCTGAAACAGCACAATACGTAATGACCTTGTGGCTCAGGGCAGAAAGAGAAGCCATGATCAAGAGAAAATGAGAAGAAGACATCAGAAGTGGCAGAAAATATCCAAGGAAAAATTAGGAGGTCTGAAGGGGAGACAAATGGTGCAGGACCGTCCTAAAATGAGTAGATTTTTTTTCTTGCTTTTTTTCTCGCTTGGCAACTTTTCATTATTTTGTTCTGTAAAAAAATGCTCCTTGCGATGCAATTCTTATCAGAATTTGTATTAACTTGGTGAGATTGTTCTCAGAGGCACAAGCTTTTAAATTTGCAATGGGTTTTAAAATAATTGAAATTTTAATATGGATTTTGATATTCAGTGTTGGATTAATACTGCCCTTTTTTTAAATGTAGAGACAAAATTTGAACATTTATGAACAGAATGGTATTCATCTCATACTAAAACCCATTACTATTTCCACATTCAATAGGTAAATGTAAAAAAATCAGCTTGATAAAATGAAAAATGTTACGAAAGGGACTTTTTTTTTTACGAGACTACTTTAAAGTACAAAAAATTGAAATATCACTTGAAGCAATACAGCTGCACACTCTAATTTTGTAAAATATGTGTTTATTTGTACCTAAGTTCAACAAATAAATTTGGTAAAACTCCCGTTAATCACAATGGGATAAGTAAGAGGTCTAATCCTTTGGAAAATGAAGGATGACCGAGTTATATAGAGTTACTGGACGGTGTACTATTCGAGAAATAAAATAACCTACACGTATTCATTTAAGGCGTCATAAGGAAGCTCAAGAATTTCAAGGCTACTATACGTATGAGTCGTGGTTTATTGATATGTTTTATCCGTGTTCGTGTCTGAGCCTCCCATCTCCAGGTAGTTTGTCACTCACTCTGACGTGTCATAACGTCCTACTTGTTGTTTTTATAACATATTATATCGAGACATAAAGGAATACCGATGAGGGCTTCTGAAACACGTATTGACAACTTGTTGGTTACTAAATCCTACCAGGGACCCATTTGACGACGTGTTTTTCAATGAGTACATGTCAACCATTGGAAATAAGTACATGTTCTTGTGGTTTTGTCATGTAAGAAAGAAGCTTAGGATTTTGGGATTTTGATAATCAGTTCCGAATTGCTTTATCTGAAAATCTGTGTTAATGTTATGAAATACTTATTTAACAGGAAGTACAACCAGACAACCATCTGCTCTTAACACCAACCAAGAGAGGCGCCTCTTTGACCTAAGTTAAAAACATCATAAATGAATTCAGTACTTACTAATACATTCACCTTCATCATAGTCGGGGCAAATTAGACATTGACATCCCAATTCATAGGCTGTCAAAAACTGCTCACTCACATTCAGTTGTTTAAGATTATTTAATAAATTACCGCATTCTCTACGGTCCACTCCTTTAAGAAATTTTAAAAGTAAATTGTATGATTGGTTAATAGAAAATCCATTTTATAATATCTCTGAATACTTAGAAATGCATAATGTTAGTATTAAGTTTTAATAAAAGGTGTTTGTACATTTAGCCTTGATAATATTAAGTACTGGAGCCTCCGTGGCTCAGACGGCAGCGCGTCGGCTTTTCACCGCTGGCTACCGTGGTTCAAATCCCGGCCACTCCATGTGAGACTTTTTGCTGGACAAAGTGGAGGTGGGGCAGGTTTTTCTCCGGGTACTCCGGTTTTTTCTGTTACCTTTCATTCCAGAAACACTCTCTATTATCATTTCATAGCATTTATCAGTCATTAATAAATCACTTTGGGAGTGGCGACCCCATCGTACTAATAGCCTCTATTTGGTTCATTCATTGTCCGCCTCTGTGGTGTAGTGGTCAGCGTGATTAGCTGCCACGAAATTTGAAAAGTGGTACGAGGGCTGGAACGGGGTTCACTCAGCCTCGGGAGGTCAACTGAGTAGAGGTGGGTTCGATTCCCACCTCAGCCATCCTGGAAGTGGTTTTCCGTGGTTTCCCACTTCTCCTCCAGGCGAATGCCGGGATGGTACCTAACTTCAGGCCACGGCCGCTTCCTTCCCTCTTCCTTGCCTATCCCTTCCAATCTTCCCATCCCTCCACAAGGCCCCTGTTCAGCATAGCAGGTGAGGCCGCCTGGGCGAGGTACTGGTCATACTCCCCAGTTGTATCCCCCGACCAAGAGTCTGAAGCTCCAGGACACCGCCCTTGAGGCGGTAGAGGTGGGATCCCTCGCTAAGTCCGAGGGAAAAACCGAACCTGGAGGGTAAACAGATGATGATGATGATGATGATGATGATGATGATGATGATGGTTCATTCATTACATCCCTGACCCGGTCAAAGACTGGAACGCAGGTTGTAGGTTTTCATTCATTTTCAATATTAAGTACTAAATTATTGACGAAGCCTCTTTCATTGTATATGATCAGTGGCAAATAAAGATTCTTGATTCTTGAGCCCGGAAGTAAGAGGGAAGACATCTGATTCTCCGAAAATGAAAGAATCGGAAAAAGAAAGAAAAGAGCCACGGAGGACGTGACAATGAGAGAAAATAGGCCACGCAAAACTACTGTAGTTCCGTAAGGGTCAGATGAAAACAAGATTTGAGCAAGAGCGGTCGGATAGCGAAGTTGAAAGTGAGGAATCTGTCACGGTTATGCTAAGTTGATAGAATACCAGGCTCAGCTAGGAGACCCATGTTCGCTAAACTACGCTTACAAATGGTGAGTGTCTGGTGTCCCCTTTTAGTAGCCTATTACGACAGACACAGCTATGTCTTCAAGTGTAGGAAGTGACAGTCAGTGTGTACAAGGAATAAAGAAATGGATGAGGAGAGATAACAGAATATGTTATACGGGGTAGAATATACAGGATGTAACAAGTAAGGGCAAATTTTCAGGGCACATTTCGCACATGTAGAAGAATAAAATACAGTCGAAACCTTTTTTGCGACATCTAGCGGTCCCGCCTAAATCGTATATGAACACTGTATTTTAGTACGACGTCGCTTATAACGACAAATCGTATTAATCGTCGTATTTTGATCACATTTTCGGAGAAATGTATTGGTTAATACGCCCAGTACTGACTTTTGTTTGTGAAGTATCTGGGGATTGCTGACAATATAACTCTTATTGTTGTAGATTTCAAATCAGTCTGTTGAATAGTCAAGGCAAGCATCGCTGTGAAGATGTCACAAAAGAAAAAGAAACTGTTTAATATTGTAGAAACGTCACACATAGATAATATGGCGATTAGAAAATTGGGAACGAAATTTAGCATCGGGAAGGAAGTTGGGTGTATCATATGAACAATTTGCACAATTTCGAAGGGCAGAAAGAAAATACGAAGATTTAAAAAAAAAATCTCAATAGTGCCAGACCATCTGAGCACAAAGATATTGAAGAATCTTTACTTAGATAGTTTAAGCAGCAAAGAACAAATAATGTACCGATCAACGGGCCTATTATTCAAATGAAAGACAATGTAATTTCTCGCAGTCACACTCCACTAATACTATACTGTAAACACAGTACTTATTTCAGTTCTGATTTTTTTTTTGAAATTTTAACTTAATTCTGTTACCATGTAAGTGTGCAGCCTAAATCTTACAGATATTGCATTTTTAGCAACAAAAACAGCGGTTGGTGTGACTATCGGTTATAACGACACTGAAGGGACCGCCAATCAACGGTCATTATAGCCGATTTCGGCTGTAAGATGTTATATGGACATAGATAATATTTTACTAGTAGATTAATCATGAGAAACACACAGGAACAGAACGTGCCAGCATACCACATCAAACGCATTTTTGTATTAAATGATCAAAATGCCCTCCACTATCATCAACCCGCCGTCCCTTTGAATCCAGGATGCGCTGATATCCCTGCGATAGCGGGTTGGTGCTAGTTGCTTTACGTCGCTCCGACACAGATAGGTCTTATGGCAACGATGGGACAGGGAAGGGCTGGGAGTGGGAAGGAAGCGGCCGTGGCCTTAATTAAGGTACAGCCCCAGCATTTGCCTGGTGTGAAAATGGGAAACCACGGAAAACGATCTTCAGGGCTGCCGACAGTGGGGTTCGAACTTACTATCTCCCGAATACTCGATACTGGTCGCACTTAAGCGACTGCAGCTATCGAGCTCGGTGCGGGTTGGTGCAAGTGTCAGTGCTAACGGAGGATATTTTGAACATTTCATATTAGGTCTTATAAGTGGTATGCTGGTACGTTCTGTACCTATGTGTTTCCTGTGATTAATGTACTACTGTATATAGAATTGTAGAAGGCGAATTCTAGTTTGGAAATAAAGCGTTTCAGGACTCTTGTCCACACATCATATTTTCTTTTTCTCAGGGGCGTAGCGAGGTGGGGGTTTCTGGGTGTTAGAATAACTTCCATAAAAATTTTCGAAAAAGAAAATTAATAGAAACTGGTAATAAACAATAAACTAAGTAAACATTCAGATACATATCTGTAGAATCAACAGATCTGTTGAATCTATTTTCTAAGAAGCCTAGAAATTTTGATTTTAGATTGTAAACTGAACATACCATTCGCTGTAAAACTGTTGACCTTGATCGTATTGTCCTTGTTCTGTATTTCAGTGTAAGACTAGTGGACCTGTGTTGCTCCACAGCCTGTCGCACTCATTATTGCTTTGCCTGCCCTTTTCAATAATAGGGATGTACTGAAACACTACCGATAGATGTCTCACGTGTAGTACCCGGTATGCGCTTGTCGATCGTCATTTGTTTGTATGTGTTTTTAATGGAAGTTACCTAGTAAAATGTTAAAGTTAAAGATTTAATATATCGTTACGACAACAAAGACGACGAGAAAATTGTGATGCCTGACAATTGCTGTGTTCCAATGTCCCAAAATCAATTTCCTAAGCAAGATGCTTTCTGTAAAAAGTGGTTGCATGCGATTCGTAGGCAAGACCTACGAAATAAAAATATGACTCCTAATATCAAAGTCTGCTCGAAAAATTTCACAGTTGAAGATTATGTCATTACTGAAACTGGTAAGTAAGCTAATTAGTACTAATTGAGAAATAATTTTATAATAAGGTAGTGCATTCTTAAAAGTTAATATGACCTATTTCAATAATTTTAGGCGAAAGACGAAGACTTTAAGGAGAACGCTGTACCTTCGATATTTTCATGGTGTGGCACCGGTACCTTGGAAATAACTCCGAGAGCAAGAAGATATAGAAGTAGGAAAACAGCCATAACACCGTGTGCGGTACGGTACACTGAATCACACAGTGACCTATAATTTGACACTGGAGCACCATCAATTTCAGACTTCCTGAACAGAAAATAACTCATTACTTCCAAATTTGAAATTTTTATACCGGTATTTGTCTTATGGTCCGAAACAAGATCCTGAAACTCGTGCGCTACACGGAAATGAAGTTCAGTCGTACTGGATGTAGCCCCAGGCACTGCTGTCACACCAATGTCGTGCCTTATGTACGCCTATAACCGGCAAAGAAAAGAAAAAATACCGTATTAGGAATGTTTTCAAAATGCTATTTGTACTTTAAAAATTCAATCTAAAAAAAAAGCGCTAAAAGAAGGAGTTGCTGCATTTATTCCTTACTGGTACCTTTCAATCAACTCTTGCATTTTTCCGGATACTTTTTCGCCCCTTTTCTTTAATTCTGCTTCCAAATCCGCAATCGCCATTGCACCTATACCATTTCCCGTCTTGTAGAAAACATTAGCAGAATATGCTAACTCCAATTTAGTGCATTTAAAGCAAAAGTTTCGTTTCGATGATCGCAAATGTAGGAATACTCCATACAAGTCTCATGTAAAACAATCGAGCAGCGGAAAGCGCATACCGGGTATTACCATTACGCTGCCTAGCGGACAAGTTTTGCGTGATACATCCCTATTGTATGAATATTTAATACCGGTATGTAGTTTATAACACTTCTTTCCATATCTGTGCTTCGACCATTGTCGTATCTGGATCTTAACATTTTCAAACGGTCTTAACCGAAATAATGCAACATACAATAATGTCCGTGGCTGAATACTGGTTCGGCTAAGTAGACACCCACTTTTTAAAGCGTTTATCTATCTATTTCTTGTTTTCATTCCCCGCCCCAAGGGCGGGGCGGGCCTCTCAGAGGGTGACGCCCTCGCTCAGGCCGGGAGAAGTGAAGAGAACTTGGAGGTGTGAGAAATGAGGAAGGTGGGTAATGCGGTATGAAGAAGTTAAGGAGATGAGAATAACGGATGTGTAGGTTATTTAGTGCTTTGTGGACAGATTTACAAATACTTGTATAGGGGAAAAGCCAAGAAGGGAAGGTTTAACCAAGGTTGCAAGTGATAAGATGAGGTGCAAGGATGTAATAGAAGGAAGAGAAGTTAACAATAGAAGTGAGTAGAAGGCTAAGGAGGTGAGAGGTTGGCGATGGTGGCGAAAAGTAACGGAGTGGGGGTGGATAAGGTCGAAGATGTGGACTAGGTGGTTGAGGAGAAGGGGCAGGCCGGGGACGGCGACGAGATGTGGTATGTCGGGGCGAGATTTGGGGAGGCGAGCGAGATGGTTCAACTCGATGGTGGCGGCCATATAGGTTTATCTCGTCGTCGATGAGGCGTTGAGCGTCTTCGGAAGTTGGAAGATGGAGTCTGACTAAGAAGGTCGAGCCGTCGACGTTGTGGATGCGAAACGCTCTTCGCACGGGCAGTCCTGACTGGCGGAGTTCCTGGGCGACGACGTCAGCTGGTATACTTGGTTCCACACCGCGAACGACGCAGCTATACAGGATATTACGGTCCGAAGGCGGTGGCGTCGATGGTGGACGTAACATAGTTCCAGGAGTATCAGGAGTAATAGTTCCCTCCGCAGGTGGCTGAAGAGATGTGCTCTGGGGACGTGATAGATCAGGGGTGGGAGGGATGGGGAGAGAAAACATCATAAGAGGTAAAAGATGGGACATCGTTGTGGTGGTAATAGGAATGTTGAGTGAGGTGTGCGCAGAGGTGGTAGTGGTGGTGGTAGTAGTAATGCTAGTAACGGTGGTGTGTAGCTTAGAGGACGCGTGTGCTGCTGGTGACGGGGATGGAGGGGTTGTGATGGGCGAAGCGGCTGTAGCAGGTGCGTTGTCCATGAGCTGCGCGAAGACGTTGGAAGGAGTCGATTCCACACGGTGAAGGCGATGTTGGATGAACACACCATTTTCGTGAAGGTTGAAGTAGGCACCTGCAGAGTCGACATACAGAAGTGCATCCGGTGATGGTGCGGGGCCGTCGTAGAGTCGTGCGCCACTATGAACGCCGAGGATGCACAGATCGGTCTGGATGGCTTCGTCGGAGATTGCAAGGTCAACATCACCGACTATACAGGTATAATACATGGCGGGAAGGCCGACTTCCAACTTGGTGTCTGGCCGATATGCTTTGTTGGGTCGGCTGGGTGCGATGTTAGAGTTGCTGCGTCACCCGGCCGAATCAAAAATAGTTTGGGAGGAGGTAGTGCAGAAGACAGTCTACTGTAGAGACAGACGACGAAGGCGTGTTGTCGAGAAGTAAGCTGTAAAGCGTTTGTCCCTGCGCTTTATATATGGTCATACAGAAGGCTAGTCGACTTGATACCTTCCCCTCTATACGTACGTAGACTGTTTTCTGTTAACAGCATGTACGTTATTAGGAACGTTCTGCCATCTGTTGAGTATACTTAGAAGCTGGAGAAAGTAAAAGAATCAGAGTACCTTGCAGAGAATAGTATTCATGATCAGAGGAAGTGTTTAGTCTCTGCTTTCACAGGTAGTAATCAAACATAGCTACATGCAATTACATTCCTAAGCATGAAAGTCACATGTATTATATCAGAATATTAATGAAAGCGTTTGTCGCTTAGCAACCTGCTAAGTTCAGAATGTATTGCGGGTTAGGATAAGCCTTCGCCTGCAATTACTGGAGTGATCATTTAATGATTTTCTTTTATGCTTACTCAAAGTTGGCTGAACTTAGAGACCTATCAATGTCTCACTGTTCACCGGCAGGTAATTTCGGAGAGAAATAAAACAGAAATGAAGGAAATCGGTCCAGTAGAACAGACGGACTGATTTGCCAAAGCTGCTTTTAGTGATCTCTTTTAATATATAGATTTTGTAGTGTACTGGAAACGAAATATCACCATAAATCACTTATATAAGTGTCCTTATAATGACAAGATTTACATGCGCGCACCACACATGTAACTGTAACCCTCTCCCCATTGGCTGCTGCTTCCTTTACGTATTTGGAATGTCTCCTGAAAGTTTGGCCTACCTTAAAGTTACACACTGTATTTCAGAAGACTGATACAAAACATTAAGAACCGGGCGAGCTGGCCGTGTGGTTAGGGGCGTCGTGCTGTGAGCTTGCATCCGGGAGATAGTGGGTTCGAACCCCACTGTCGACAGCCCTGAAAGTGTTTTTCCGTGGGTTCCCATTTTCACACCAGACAAATGCTGGGGCCGTACCTTAATTAAGGCTGATACGGAAATATCGTGGAACAGAGAGGTGAAAGGAGGTGCCGGTGTGAATGGGCGGACAAGGAAACGACCAGAGCATAAGTTTAAACACTAAATTTTGAAATTTAATTTCTTTCCTTCTTTTTTATTTTTATTTTTATTTTAAAATTTGATCGATATAAGTTTTGGACAACAAATGAGCTCGTCAGCTCTGATGACAGCAGCGGACTATAAGTCCAAAAATTAGGTACAATAGAGAAAATTATCGACACAATAATTTACACGGGATGAGCAATATAGCTCAAAAGAGGTACACTTTTACAAGAGCATGTTTGCTCCACTTATTTACATCCTAGGAGACTGAGCTCCAAAATTTAATACAGTCCAGCCTCTCAGAGGCACACGCTTCTTACAAATTTATGCCTGATAAACTTCAAGTACTGTATTCACAGTCACTTCTGCTCAACAGGTCTTTACACATTCGTCTATCAATAATTACAAATTAAACGGGGGAAATGAGTGCCCATACTAAATGGCCTTAATGTAAAAAAAAGTTTAAGATGATCGGCCGTGAACAATATTTAGGAGGTGAAACAGTGCGCACTCCCTTTAGAAAAACTCCTAAAACCCTAAATGGGTTTATGGCCCGAAGTTGCAGAGGCTAAGCCTATACTAAAGAAGGGTGACTAAACGAGACATATTTAACGCCGAAAGAGTGTGAAGAATTCAGTCACCCCATACCAAGTTGAATGGGAATCAACAGAGGGTGAACACTCTTTGTTACCTAAATTTACATGTTTCCCAGCAGGGATTTGAACATAGTCCTCATACTTGCCGAAATTTACATTTGAACTATGATTTTACATTAAGAAAAGGAATTTGAAACCTTCCCCTCAAGTTATCTGCCTGGAGCTATCACATGTTAAGAAATTTCTGCCATTACCTTCAGTAGTTGGGCCTTCCGAACGACGGGAGGCAGCCCCTGCCTCCGAATAACACGCCGCACTCACTAGACCAGAACGATGCAGATGACAATATGGCCCTAAAGCGGCCAGCTTTTATAGCATTTCAGAGGGGAAATTTTCAGAACTCTTCACAAAAAGGCTGGATGCCTGTACACACCCCCAATTTTAATTGGCTAGAGATATATACACGAAATTCCTGATTGGTTATTAAGTAAAGAAGAAGGAAGCCGTTGAAGAGTTGACAACTTTGACACATAAAAAAACAATCTACAAAAACTACAGTTAACAAACATTGAAAATTGAAATTCCCTCAAGAATTAATTGTCCTTAATCCCGCCGGAGGAGACACATAGGCCGATAATAGGGACATCTAATGGTTGAAGGTCCAAGTATCTTGTATTACATTAGTTCAAGATGCATAGCAAAGATGGCCTTCTAGAAGGCGCGCAGAAGGCGAGATGTATCCCCGGTACAAAGGCCACGGCCGCTTCCTTCCCACTTATAGCCTTTTCGTATCCCATCGTCGCCATAAGACCTATCTGTGTCGGTGCGTCGTAAAGCAAATTATAAACAAAAAAAGCCCTTAAGAGTTTCCAGGAAACTGAACGAACTGAGAAAGAAATAACAAAGCAAAAGGATGAACAATAATTGAAAAACAGGAATGGAAACGAGAAACAAGAAAAAATAAATAAGTAGGGTAATTTTATGTGATGTCCAAAACGAATAGAAAAAGAAGAAACATTGTTTGTAGCTCACGATCAATAAGCATAAAATACTTACCACTTCGTGTATCCCTTATTGACATTCATCTCAGTAAATTCAGCATATCAATATAGTTAACATATCATAACAAGTCCTTGGCTGAATGGTCAGCGTTGAGGGCTTCGATTCAGAGGCTCCCATGTTCGATTCTCGGTCGGGTCGGGGATTTTAATCACCTCTGATTAATTCTTCTGTCTCTGGGACTGGGTTTTATGTTTGTCCCTACACTCTCCTTTTCATATTAAGACAACACAGCACACTACCAACCACCACAGAAACACGCAATAGTGATTACATCGCTTTGCATCGGATTGGCGTCAGGAAGGGTATACGGCCGCAAAACAGGTCCAAATTCACATGTGCGACACGGCTCGCACCCGCGACTCCACACGTATGGGAAAAGTGGCAGAAGAAGAAGAAGAATAAATAAACATATCATGAGGCATTTAAGGTGGAAAAGTAAGTGACTCTCCCGGTATAGGCCTAACTACATTATGTCCAGTGTAAAATTATCGTTTCCCGAAGCTGCTAACGAGAGACACAAATACTCGTACAAGGCATTTTCTGACGTTTGCTTTCGACAGAGGATGGGCAAAAGAGAGAGAGGAGGGCAGGGTATTTTCCAAGGATAATTGACTGTGGCTCGCGACGTGCCCTTGAGAATAATCTCCTCTAGAATTTTTACTGTTATTCTCTGATGCCAAGCAGATGATTTCGTTTGATTAGGATCATGGCAAGGCTGGACGTTGGTCAAGCACCCCCTTGTGCTGACCTGCTTGATAAGATTGTCAAAGGTTAACTCTGATAGTTGGGAGAATTTCCTGTGCTGGCACTTGGTGATAACGATTTATTAACGTCATCTATTTTCTCCCGTAGACGCAGATAGGTTTCATCACTGAAGAATAGCTCGAAGATCAAGCTTCGACACGACTGAATATTCTTTACGAAAGAACATAATCACGCAGTAATTAATTGTTCGATTTCGCTGCTGTGTCTGATGGTGAGTGAATAACCTCCTAGGAGCATTTTCGGATGTCTCTAAAACGAAACAAATCGCAACAGATACAAAGATGATACTAAAAACCTTTATTACTGCACCCTGGTGGGGGTGTGATAAGCGTCATGCAATTGTAATTATGATGAATTATTGAGGAATATATATTTCATTGTCAGAATAAATAGTATCTTACTGTACATACAGTAAGAACAGGCCAGGCCGAGAGGGCAGGTTTCACCATACCACAGACTGCTGTCTCCAGTGAGATTAACAAACACAATGAGTGACAGAATTAGGTTTCTCAGAAATTGTAACAACGAGGAAAGAGAGAGGATAACTTGTTGCCAAAGTTTTCCTAGCCCCGGGCAGTCTTGGTAGTAGCAACAGCGCAGAGAGCCGAGTGCAAATTTCTGAGAAATGACGTAGGGGTATCTCCATGTAACTAGCGGGAGTTGAAAGCGGGGTTGGCACTGGAAGAAAAAAATATGAGCCTTCCCGGTCACGTGGTTAAGGTGGACCAATGGAAAAATTCACTTGACCAAAGCAAGGCGACAACTTCGTATTGTATGAAGCACTAGCGAGGCTAACTCCGTGGATTAAACTGATAGGAAGAAGTGAAGTATCGATTCAGAATAGAGTGGAATTTAGGAGCCTTACTATACCATAAAACTTATATAAAGGTAATAATTACGGGAGATTGCATGGTGAAATTCTGAGAATTCATGGACGCTATTCGTTGATTGGCTGAAGTCAAAGGAAGCCACAAAAGAGCGCGAAACCCCGAGCCGGGATACGGCAGCTAAATTCGCGAATATATCCATTACCAGCGAACGATAATAGTTGAGAATTGGTATAGAGCATTTGAGAACATAATTACATCATTGGATCATATATTAAAGCCACGGGCCACACCGCAAAGGGTCGTATGAAGATATCGGGACTGTGCGTCCCAAGATGACCTCCGTTGAACTCGGAAGAGAGAGGATACAAGTATAAATATGAGGTCGTAGACAAGGACTCGCAAGTACTTCTGACAAAGTGTTCGGGCGGTCACCACGCCAGTGGTGCGTAACTACTTTTGACAAAGCGTTCGAGCCGTGACTACGCCAGGGGTGCGAGTGTGTACTTACTCGTGGAGTAGAGTTCGAAGTATTATATTGTTACATAGTACAGTGATTCATGACGTGATGTAGCTCATATTACAGTCTTGAGCAGTCTACTAGTATGAAGTGTTTCAAATAGACAGGACTCAGTAAAGCATAACTTACGGAGTGTAAGATTCTACCAACCGATTAGGAAGTGCGTTACATGAGAACGGTCACGAGTGTTTATTTAACCTAGTAAACAGTCCATTCTAAACTGATACCTGGTCAGCTACACGAACGTGAGACGGGAAATTCAAGTGCGCGCACGGGCCGTTGTAAAGGGAAACCCGAGGTATCCCATGTTCCTAGTGTCCGGGAAAGGAATGAAGAATGTATATCTACATTAAGTGGGCTAGATACAAGGCCGAGAGTGTAAAATTTGTGAATAGAATTTAGGGTGGAAATTATTCCAAAGTGCAACAGTTAATTTATTTGTTTTTATTCAAAATGTGTAAAGTTGAAAAGGGTCAAGGATTAATTCTTCAAGCTGGCATGAATACCAGTGGAATGCATTGCTAAAAACCGGAGGGGCTATGGCTTCTCGTCCGGTTTTAGCAGACTACAATGGCAGAGTTGAGTACCTTTTAACATACTTGTAGATTGCTATCGTTAGGGGGAGGAAATCATATTATTTTATCATGGTAACTTGATTGTGAAACGAGCCGTTTTCGGCTCGTATAAATTCAAGGATAGATAGACAAAGGGACAAATTAATATGTAGATTAGATCGAGCACTCATCATAATTTTGATTATTAAATAGAGTATAGTAGGGTTGAGTTGTTCATTCAAGTGCTTGAGTTGTTTGCTATGATATGGAGCACGTTTCACGTAAAGATAATGTAAATATTCATTTAGGAATGCTTCCAAAGTGTTTTTCCGTTATCGGAATTTTTATAGATATTAAGGCATGTTGTTAAGATAATCCAGAGGTAGGATTGCCAAGTGATTTAAATTGTTGTGTGTGTGTGGCTGTGAGCTTGCATCCGGGAGATAGTAGGTTCGAATCCCACTATCGGCAGCCCTGAAAATGGTTTTCCGTGGTTTCCCATTTTCACACCAGGCAAATGCTGGGGCTGTACCTTAATTAAGGCCACGGCCGCTTCCTTCCAAGTCCTAGGCCTTTCCTATCCCATCGTCGCCATAAGACCTATCTGTGTCGGTGCGACGTAAAGCCCCTAGCAAAAAAAAAAATTGTTGTGGGACGGAATGAAGTCCATTGATTTGTTTGTAAATATCGCGAAGTTCGCCAGTGGACAAAATAATAATAATATGTACAAGTGTCGAAGTAATACATTAAAATTTGGTAATGTGTAAAGGCGTGTTTAATAATAATCTTTGAGAATAAAGGCACGGGCTTAGTTGGATAGAATGATTGCAAATTAAAGTAATTTAAATGTGGAGATCACATGTGCCGTGAATAATTATAATTTGTGCAAGTGAATCCGGATTTAACACTAATTTTTGATTTAACGTTTTTGGACTCCATAATAATTATAAATAATTTGGTAGAAACGAGATAGGCACTTTTATAATATGGTCACGCTATGTTTGAGATCCAGAGGGATTTGAGCCAAAAGTTGAGATTTGGAGTTTTGTGGGACAGAAATCCGGCCCGAAATGAAAGTGAATTGTACTGATGTTGATGAAGAAATAGATTGATCTTAAGGCCCACATAGAGGTTGTATTTATATACCGGTGTATTGAGTGGCAGAATAGAGTCCACACACCGAGGGTTAATTTGTGAAAATGTTTTGAAGAGTTCCAATGGATAAATGGACTTCAAAATGGAAAAGGAAGGAATAATTTAACACTTGCAGAGATTGGAGGTATTTGCCCAACTGCGAGGTGTTATGGGATTTGAGAATTGTCTTAGGAGCATATGGTCTCCATGAATTGACGACAGTACGAAAATAAGGTTGCGGGTTCGAACACTATTATGTCCCGACCGATGTGAATTCGGATCTTGGTGATTTCTGTTTGGAAGAGAACGTATGTGACTAAATTATAAAGACGAGGAATAAAAATAAAGATTCTCGAAAGAATAATAATAATAATATTCCAAGTAAATCATATCTGGATTGATTAGTGCCAAAATAAATCGGAATTGTAAAAGGGGTTATGCGTTAAACATATTAAGAGTGGACTACCGTGTAACAGGCGAAATTAATTTTTTTAAATTAATAATAATAATAATAATATTCCAAGTAAATCATATCTGGATTGATTAGTGCCAAAATAAATCGGAATTTTAAAAGGGGTTATGCGTTAAACATATTAAGAGTGGACTACCATGTAACAGGCGAAATTAAATTTTTTAAAAATTAATAATAATAATAAATATAAAAAACAATTTTTTTTGAAGAAGAAGAATTTACTTTTTTTATATTTTGGACATAATAATGATGTTGGGAGTTGAAATGAAAAATTTGAGATTTTTAACTAATAGTAATAATAATAATGAGAATATTTGAAGAAGGAGAAGAAGAATAATCAGAGAAGCTACTTTTATTTATTTCAGATGAAAATAAAAAAAAATCGCGAAAAGTTGAAATATTATTCCGAGGATGATTACGGGTTACGATAATCATGATCTCCACAAATAATAATAATAATAATAATAATAATAATAATAATAATAATAATAATTAATAAAATATTTTTTAAATTTATTTTTCTTATTATTTCGGATGCTGATGATGGATGATACTAGGGAAGTCAGCTGGCGAATTAACGTAATAATGTCAATTGGTTGTAAATAATAAGTTAAGTTAATATGTGTAAAATGAAGGCAAATCCCTACATCTGGACCATTAGGTTAGAGTCCCTTTGTCGTATTCCTTCAACTAACGATTAGCATATCTTGGTTAGGAACCCGGGGAGAGTTTGTAGTTTCCCGGGTTGGTCTCATCTCAATCAAAGTGGAGGCGATAACATGGTCCATGTGATCGCGCCTACTTAGCCAACAGGTATTTGGTCCATGATCAAATATGGTCATGGCGTTAACGAAGGTAAATCTGATACCTTCAGATATCAACGGTTCTACCACCAAAATGGAAGGGTGGTCAAAAGTGACAAATATTATGTAATCATTTTCAGGAATAATTTGCCAAATTACCGGCAAATCAAGGGTCAACAGATTTTGATTGTGTGTAAAATTTCATTTGTTTACTTAAATAAAACGCTCCTTTAGCATTTGCAAGGAAACAGTTCAGGTTCTTGTTCTTGTAGAATAGTAAACCCTTGGTGACCGTTTAAATATCCGTCCCCATTCCTAGGATGGAGCCTTCATAATTTCCCTTTGATCTGAATATATATAATTTGTGTGTTTTATGATGAGCCTTAAAGATAAAGATTAGAATGTCCCGTTCAACCCTGTAGTACTGATTGGATGGCGCCCTTACATTTAGTCTGAGATCTCATATCTCAAAATATTTTTTATTGAGTTTTAGTTGCGATGGATTCGGACCGTAACACTCCCTGAGATAAATGCTGGTTGGGACTCAGACTTTGAGCAGGTACATTACTTCTTTTTTTTTTTGCCGGATTGAGTAGCTCGGATTGTAGAGCGCTGGCCTTCTGGGCCCAACTTGGCAGGTTCTAACCTGGCTCAGTCCAGTGTTATTCAAAGGTGCTCAAATACGTCAGCCTCGTGCTGGTAGAATTAGTGGCACGTAAAATAACTCCTTCGGGACCAACTTCCGGCACCTCGGCGTCTCCTAAACTGTAAAAGTAGTTAGTGGGACATATAACTATTATTATTATTATTATTATTATTATTATTATTATTATTATTATTATTATTATTATTATTATTACTATTCCTTTATTGATTCGTTTGCCTTCCAAGGTTGGTTATTTCCTCGGGCTCAGCGAGGGATCCTTACTCTACCGCCTCAAGGGCAGTGTGCTGGAGAGTGAGACTTGGAGTCGGGGGATTAAAATTGGTGAGGAGGACCAGTTCCTCACCCAGGCGCCCTCGCCTGTTATGCTGAACAGAGACCTTGTGGGTGTGGGAATATTGCATGGGATAGGCAAGGAAGAGGGAAGGAAGCGGCTGTAGCCTTAAGTTAGGTTGAGGATGGCTGAGGTGGGAATCGAACCCCTCTCTACTCAGTTGACCTCTCGAGGTTGAATGGACTCCGGTCCAGGCCTCGTACAACTTTTCAAATTTTGTGGCAGAGCCGGGAATCGAACCCGGGCCTCCTGGGCTGGCAGCTAAGCACACTAACCAATACACCACATAGGCGGACCTATATGGCGAAGGTGATGGGGATGACTTGTGTTTAGAAGTACAATTAGGCAACCATAAGCTTTTAAACCTAAAAGAAACCAACATGGCACTACAGCCCTGAAGGGCCTTGGCCTACAAAGCGACCACTACTGAGCCCGAAGACCTGCACATTACGAGGTGTCGTGTGGTCACCACGACGACTCCCCTCGGCCATTGTTCTTGGCTTTCTAGACCGGGTTTTAAAACTAAGCAGGAAGAAAGTGGAATATTTCCTCACGTTTGAAGAATGAAGGAAAGGGAACGGCTTGAAAAAGAATTGCTCCACATGCCTCATAAATTTAATATTATCGGAGTGGGAAGAGAACAAGAGTTGATTAAGAGAGGTCAGTGCTGGCACAAATAAGTGGAAGCGCAGTGAGATTCAGGTAGCTTGCCCTTTGTCAGTAGCGGTGATTAGGTTGGGCGAGGGGGTGCAGTCAGCCCCCACTTTGTGGAGAAACATTACATTTTTATTCCATTTTAGCCGGTTGAAACTGGGAATTATAGGAATTATTAAAAAGCCCTGTTGTCTTATCAGCTATTCCTTTCCTTTATTTCCCTTAATTGTTGAAAAAAATATTAGCGGAAATAAGCGCAAAATGTCGTTCGTCGCTGTTAACCGATTTGTATAGCGGTACTTTTTGTTCGGATGGGGGGGGGGGGCGGCTAAGTCCGCTCCCCCCGCGTGACCATCGACTCAATCTACATGGCCTCCTACATGCTATTATACAAGGAATATCTGCCGGTTTCCATGTAAGACACGTTACCACGGCAAAGTTTGTATTGGTTAGATAGTGTAAAGGTGTTGTATTGAAGGGTCAGGGAAAAAACACGTAGGCAGAAAAGAGAAATAGCCTACATGTAAAACCTGAATAGCGGTACAGCACGTGGTGGAGACTTTATACTTGCTGTGAGGAAGGGTAGCAGAGGTATATTTTTTGCCAAGATCATGGACACTGGGGTATGATTCACCCGCTTCAGCCTGGCAGTCTATTTAGTGTCTGTTACTTTCTTAGTGTGTAGTCAAATAAACCAAACCAAACCCTATGGCACTACAGCCCTCGAAGGACCTTGGCCTACCAAGCGACCGCTGTTCAGCCCGAAGGCCTGCAGATTACGAGGTGTCGTGTGGTCAGCACGACGAATCCTCTCGGCCGTTATTCTTGGCTTTCTAGACCGGGGCCGCTATCTCACCGTCAGATAGCTCCTCAATTCTATTCACGTACGCTGAGTGGACCTCAAACCAGCCCTCAGGTCCAGGTAAAAATCCCTGACCTGGCCGGGAATCGAACCCGGGGCCTCCGCGTAAGAGGCAGGCACGTTACCCCTACACCACGGGGCCGGCTGTGTAGTCAAATTGTAAATGATTTTTAATTGTATAATCACGCCGTATTTATATTTTATTTTAATACATGTGTAGTAGGCTATGTTCCTTTGCTGAAAGTTTTATTGTATTGTATTGTATAGTATCAAAATCTCAAAAACTATTATTGCCGCACTTAAGAAGGTAAACTGTCAACCTCCACCTCTCTGTCGAAATTCGCTCAGAAAACATAAGAACACTTACAATTTCGTAACCCTTTTTTTTTTTTTACAGTTTTGTGGTACTGTATATATGTATACTTCTCCACCTCTCGGCCCGCTATTTCCTACAAACCCGGGTATTTTTTTTTCTGTACATCTTTTTGTCTCCCCGCCTCCTCCTAATTCCCAATCTCCGCTACTGTCCTTCGTAATCGAACCACGCGTCCAATTTGAGAGCCCCGTGAGATTACACCATTTGTGTGTTTGAGATGTCTTCAACATTAGATTTCATCCTAGGCACAACGATACCATCAAAACGTTCAGATCCACGGACCTGCTGCGCAGGCGTAGCAGGGGGAGAGGTGATACTCCCACGTGGCGCGTCCCAGGTGGTGGATAAGGGGGGTCCTAACCGGCTTGCCGGCGGACTTCAGGGAAATAAAATACCTCTCGCGGACCAAATACACCCCCCCCCCCTGTGGGTGGGGGAGGCTGACGAATAATACACCCACGGCATCCCCTGCCTGTCGTGAGAGGCGACTAAAAGGAGCGACCAAGGGTTGATTGTATTAGAACCATGAAACTACTTGTGATTAGTACCACCACGCGGAGAACACCAAGGGTTGCTTTTACTTGTGCGTAGTACCACTACATTAGGTACGAAATTGGTTTGTGATTAGTAGCACACAGGAGCACCGTGCGGTCGGCTTTTGCAGTACCTGTGATTAGTACCACCATATGAGCAGGACCATGGGATGATAGCTACCATGGTTCTACCTTGCCTATGATTAGTACCTACTATATGAGGAACACCACGGGATAGGGAGAGGTCCCTGTGCTTAGTACTCTGTGATGAACACCATAGGTTTGCGTTGCCTGTAAACGGCGCCGCAAAGTGAGAAAAACATAGGTCTGTATTCTGTGTCGGATTTCATAAGCTCTGAGTAGTACAATAGTGTGTGGAATACCGCAAGTCTCTGCTACTTTTGATTAGTACCGCAACAGAACAAATACCATGGTTCTACTTTGCTAGCGATCAGTACCGTTATGAGGGGCCGATAACTTCGATTTAGGACGCCCTGTTGACTGCACGCATAATCGATTGTGTTATGCTATAGCAGTAGTCCCTTGGTCAGTAATACTATTTTGTCACGTCAGTTTATGTGAATGTGAGACCTTGCGGGTCGCATCCACTGATTGTTTTAAATTCATGTCCATCCATTCATTCTTCGTTCTCACGCATTTGAATTACGGTCAGTGGAGAAATTTAGACTTTTAATATGTCATTCCATTTCGTCTCATTTCGTACCATTAGGGGCCGATGACCTAGATGTTAGGCCCCTTTAAACAACAATCATCAATCAATCAAACGTCCAGATCACCGAGCTCGATAGCTGCAGTCGCTTAAGTGCGGCCAGTATCCAGTATTCGGGAGATAGTGGGTTCGAACCCCACTGTCGGCAGCCCTGAAGATGGTTTTCCATTTTCACACCAGGCAAATGCTGGGGCTGTAGGTAACTTAATTAAGGCCACGGCCGCTTCCTTCCCATTCCTAGCCATTTCCAGTCCCATCGTCGCCATAAGACCTGTTTGTGTCGGTGCGACGTAAAGCAAAAAAACAAACAAAAAACGTCCAGATTGCTCATGGACATAAACTCGAAAGACTTCTATCAGGCCTCTCCGTAGGCCTATTCTATATGCCAATAGTAGTAGTATTAGTAGTTTCACAGACTACTAAGCATACTTCATGTTCCTGATTTTTTACTTAATTAATTAGTGTGATTGTGCTTTGGTCCCAGGCGTTCCGGGTTCGATTCCCGGCCGGGTCGGGGTTATTTACCTTACTTGGTTAATTCGTCTGGTTCGGGGGCTGGATCTTTGTGGTGTCTTCAACATTAGAAATCATCTTAGATAGTGGCAGATCCTCACAGACACCCATAGGCCGTCTACTCGGAAAAGGCCTGCACCAGGCATCTGCGGAGGCCATACGCCATTATTACTGTGCTTGTGTGTTCTAAAGTACAGTAAATCTTGTGATTGAGTGGTTGGCATTCTGATATCTATTTTGTAAGCAGTATTCTAAGAAGTGTTTATCAAAGAGACACAGAATTAGTCGGAAATCTGTGAATAATAGCCTATTAAGGAGAAAAGTGTTATGGGAAGTTTACGACCAAGTTTTAAACATCGCCTTGATTCGCTGTGACCTGATTCCGTTCAAAAATGAAATGGAGAATGTCTTTTAGTGCCGGGAGTGTCCGAGGACAAGTTCAGCTCGCCAGGTACAGGTCTTTGAATCGATGTCCGTAGGCGACTCGCGCGTCGTGATAAGGATGAAATGATGAAGACGACAGATCCACCCAGCCCCATGCCTGCGGAACTAACCAATTCCCGACCCAGCCGGAATCGAGCCCGGGACCCCATCTGACCAAAGGCCAGCACGCTAACCATTAACCATGGAGGCGGACGATTCCGTGGTAAATATAATTATCCCATTCATCATAACGCTTTGGCCATCTCTGAACATATAACGTACAACCAAGAACAGTTGAACTGTGGCGTATGAACAGCACTTTTTGGACTGTGGTCAATATCGGAATTGCCTTTGCTGGCAGGACCTAGTGTTTACAGTGCACTATGTCTTCTGGTATAGGCTAGAGCAATTTTGTTACTTTCATAGATCTGTCTCTGTCTTATCCTTGGCTTTGACAATATGAAAGTGACTGAGGAATGAGCGATGCTAGTAATGCCAATTCTTATGCAGCCAGTCCCTGCTATGGATGGTGTGAAAATGTTGCTCATAGGGTCGGTTGGTGTATGCATTTCAGTGGGCTTGGCAGACTGATAAGTAATAGCAACTCTGGCTCAGTGAGGAGAGCAACGGGAAACTACCTCACTACTCATTTCCCTAGTACGCCTCTTCAGTGATGCCTAGGCCATCTATGACAGCTGATGGCAGAGCTGTTGAGGATCCCACCAGCGGCATCGCTGACGGACCGAACATACATACAAATATCGGAAGAGTACTCATTTCTGCTATTGACCAAATTCGAATTGCGACATTGCTGTAAGATGAATGGCGGCAAGTGATTTTCACCGCTCGTGTAGTAATGTATCAGAATGGTACCTCCAGAGTTTGGAAAAAAGTTCAGGGAGAGACAAACGGTTGCTGGTCGACAGAGGTCGGGACATTACGCAAAACAACTCGCAGGGAAGATCGGTACTTGTTTTCAGCACACCATAGGCTCACTGCTACTGCCATCTCGTTTCGCCACGATCTTCGGAGGGTCATCGGAGTGAATGTGTCAGATGAGACAGAGCGAAATCGGCTGCACGACGGAAGACCAATATCTAGGTGGTGTCTGTCTAAAGTTCTTTTTAAACCACATCATAGTGCAGGCAACAACAGCTCATAACCTATGGCATCAAGAATAGTGGAAGTGTGCTCTCTTTTATGACGAGGACGCCATAAGCTTGCAACCATACAGCAGGAGTATATTAGAGTCTGGAGACGGTCCGGTGAAATATGGACCGAGCCCTTTATTCTGGTTTGTCATCAGCCGCATGAAGATTCCGTCTTGTTTTTGGGTAGGATCATATTTATTGGCTTTGTTATTCTCTTCTCGATGCCTCCCCATGTGCAACCAGGCCGCGTGAATGGAATCAATCGCGCCACATCCCTTCACAAATCCACACTGATTTGTAGTGACTGTAAGAATGCTCCCTAGGCGCATGTCTATAATGCACTCAAAGAGTTTCATAGCATGGCACAGAATACGAGCTAGTCGATAGTTCATGCAGTCATTAACTCCTCCTTTGACTTTCCAGATAGGCACAGTGGTGTTTGTTGACCAAGCTCGTGTTACTTCTTTTTCTTCGATAAATTGGTTGAGCATTGGTGATGAGTTTAGCACCCTATTGTCCAAGTATTTTCCATGCTTCAACCAGGATATTATCAGGTCCAGACGGTGACGTTCATTGTCTAGAGCAGTGGTATTCAAACGTTTTGGTTGGCGTACACCCAGAATCCAACTGTGTTACTTTCGTCCCCTCGAAGTACTAGTGTATTGTGATTATACCAGAAATAACAAATGATTGTTGCTGGATGCTAAATAATACGAACCATCATCATCATCATCATCCGCAGTAATCAAACCGCGGTCGATGGGATGGCAGGAAAGCAGCTAAACCGCTGCACCAACCTGTTCTCCAATAATACCTGGGGTAAATAACTTTGTTTGTATTAACATTTTTTTTCGTTATTCCTTAGAACGCTTTTTATAAAGTTTAAACAACTGTAAACATCTAAGCCAAGACAAGTACAGATATTTCGACAATCCGCTCGCACTACCGCAGTTCAGCTTCTCCAGCAAGCTTGGTTCCCTTGCCGGCGCAAAAGAGAGCTACCCCAGCGAAATTAAAGTCGCTTGGTTGACGCATGCACTTGAAGCTTCCTTGTCCCGGGAGCGGGGCGGGGCTGTGGGCCCTCCTCCGACAGCAGTTTACGGCCACAGAACAGCTAGCTTGGGTAAGGTATGATAGTTTTAATACTTGACACTCGAAGTGTTCAGCGCCACACACTAGAGACTACAAGAAGAATATCAACATGTTAACAATATAGCCACTTGCACATCGACTTGCTAATAAAAATAGAGCCAGTTTATGAAATTAACTGTAATTTAGAAGAATATATTTTATTTTTGGCATGTATAAAGTTTTTTCGAGCATTTCATTGATGGCACGTGTGGATTATATTTTCTGATAGCCGATGAAAAAATATTTATGTTGCCCAGCATTACCGCAGAGCTATGCGGGAAGTAAAATATTTTTGTATTTGATTGGCTGTGATGATGGTACACAGTGAATTTTTGTAGTATTCCTCTTGGATTGTAGGTGAAGGTTTTGCGAGTTCTGTGGCATTCTTCATGAATAAAACGTGTGTTATATACGACGTGACAAGTATTTTCTCGTTTGTCGTTGATGCACGTACACTCAGCAAGCGACTGAAACTATAAAAATTGGGTGACGGTAAAATACCGGTTAAATTTTGCTTCTTCCCTTTAGGTTAGGCTTTTTAATTTAAAAGCAAATAGTTAGTCCCAGTGTATTTTTGTGAAAACCATGACTGTACTATCACGAAACGTCACCGGGTGAAACTGTAAGTACATTGTTTAAAATCTGCTATAGATTAAGTTATGATGGTGCCGTCACTGCCGTGAATATCAATTTGGAAGTATGTGCGAGCGTGTGGTTGAAAATATTCTTGAAAGACCTTTCTCAGGTAGACCTTTCCACACCGGGCGAGTTGGCCGTGCGCGTAGAGGCGAGCGGCTGTGAGCTTGCATCCGGGAGATAGTAGGTTCGAATCCCACTATCGACAGCCCTGAAAATGGTTTTCCGTGGTTTCCCATTTTCACACCAGGCAAATGCCGGGGCTGTACCTTAATTAAGGCCACGGCCGCTTCCTTCCAACTCCTAGGCCTTTCCTATCCCATCGTCGCCATAAGACCTATCTGTGTCGGTGCGACGTAAAGCCCCTAGCCAGACCTTTCCACGAAAATGAAGCCTTATAAAATGGTAATGTTGACTTCAGAGAGTGTAGTGGGGCTACGATTGTTATATTTAAAAATCATTTTTGCAGCTGGGGTAAAATGAAATGGCGTATGGCTTTTAGTGCCGGGAGATCCCAGGACGGGTTCGGCTCGCCAGGTGCAGGTCTTTTGACTTGACTCCCGTAGGCGACCTGCGCGTCGTGATGAGGATGAAATGATGATGAAGGCGACACATACACCCAGTCCCCGTGTCAGCGAAATTAACCAATGACGGTTAAAATTCCCGACCCTGTCGGGAATCGAACCCAGGACTCCTGTGGCCAAAGGCTAGCACGCTAACCATCTAGCCATGGAGCCGGACAGCTGGGGTAACGAATGTGTTCACTGCACGCCACCGGTAACAACAATGTATAAATACGGTATCGTCACTTGACAAAGGCAACCTCGTAACTCCTTCGGAGTAAAATTTACAGAAGCAGCGATCAGCAATGGCAGGGGAACTGTTCTTAGCATTTTTATTGCTTAACGATAGCCTAATTATTCGTTCATTGGACTCTTCTGTTCCCTTCTCAGGCAATGCGGCAAGACTTTACAAGGCATATGGTGAAACGTGATTTTCTCGTAAGTGGAATTACGAGGTTTCCATTGTCTAGCAAGCCAACGGCCGTAGCCGTGTTGAAACACCGGATCCCGTGAGATCTCCGAAGTTAAGCAACATTGGGCGTGGTCAGGAGTTGGATGGGTTGCCACGCGCTGTTGGTGGGGGGTGAGGGAATGGAGGAGCGGAAAGGAACTGGCCACCCTACCGCACGTAAACTCCGGCTCAGGAACACCTCTGCGGAGGTTCGGACCTGCCTTCGGGCAGAACAACCCTTACCTTACCTATTGTCTAGCAACGACACACGTGTGTGCGAGTATTATTACAGTATTAATGTAACAATTGTCCGCCTCTGTGGTGCAGTGGTTAGTGTGATTAGCTGCCACCCCCGGAGGCCCGAGTTCAATTCCCGACTCTGCCACGAAAATTTTGAAGAATTGTACGAGGGCTGGAACGGGGTCCACTCAACCTCGGGAGGTCAACTGAGTAGAGATGAGTTCGATTCCCACCTCAGCCATCCTGGAAGTGGTTTTCCGTGGTTTCCCACTTCCCCTCCAGGCAAATGCAGGGATGGTACCTAACTTAAGGCCACGGCCGCTTCGTTCCCGCTTCCTTCTCTATCCCTTCCAATCTTCCCATCCCCCCGCAAGGCCCCTGTTCAGCATAGCAGGTGAGACCGCCTGGGCGAGGTACTGGTCATACTCCCCAGTTGTATCCCCTACCCAGAGTCTGAAGCTCCAGGACACTGCCCTTGAGACGACTCCGCGTACTCCTAGTGGTACGTGTACTACACTTTGAATACCACTAGCCTAGATCCCAGAATCCTACAATGCAAGAAAAGCGACCGGAGAGAAGACATACACTCATACTACTAACACGTCCTTATACATATTTTTTATATTAATAAAGCGTTGAATACACATTGTATTGCTATGCTGCACGCATACACTCGTTCCAAGCGGTAGGAATCTCTTCCTGCTGTTCACTGGCGTATTTCGTCACGTTCACCGCTTTTATGATCGCTTTTGCTAGTTATCTAGGAGTAAAACGTTTTGAGGACCCGCGTGGCAACAGGAATAGAGTAGAATGTCAATGTTCAAATAAACAAGAACATAACAGTAATAACCAACACATATTTCAGCGATATAACATTTTCATTAGTAATAATTATGCCACTTATTATAACTACTAACCTCATTCCGCGCCCTTGTCCGTAGTGTTGTGAGAACTTGGTGAGGTTCGCAAGATATAGAGCAGGAATGGCAAACCTTTTCCAACTAGTGTGTCAGTTGAGGTCTTGTTTATAACTTTTTATTGTCTAGTGTGCTAACAGTTATTTCCCTTTAAAATCATCATGAAATCCTCTCATTTCTTGTATTAGATTGCATTACGTATAAATCCATTCGACTGACTGTTTCATTATTATATTTTGCAAATATCATTGAAAATTATATGTTTTTAAAAGAATAGGGTCCGCTTCTGTGGCCTAGGGGTTAGTGTGATAGTGCGTAGTGGCAGGTGAGGCCACCTGGGCGAGTTACTGGTCCTCCACTACAGTTGTATCCCCCGACCCAAAGTGTTATGCTCCAGGACACTGCTCTTGAGGCGGTAGAGGTGAGATCCCTCGCTGAGTCCGAGGGAAAATCCAACCCTGGAGGGTAAAAGGATTAAGAAAGAAAGAAAGAAAGAAAGAAAGAAAGAAAGAAAGAAGGAAAAAGAAAAAGAAAGAAAAAGAAAAGAGCAGGTAAATTTTAAGTATGAGATATATTTTTGCTCGAACCTATGAATGAAATGAAAGTCCCCAGCTTGTTTCCAGTCGTCCGACCGGGTCAGGAATGGAATGAATGAAACCCCATCTAGCGGTGAGGATAGGAATTATGCCAGCTGCCGAAGCCTGTCGCACTCCTCTGGAGCAATGATTAATGAATGACAGATGAAATGATATTGGAGAGTATGAATTATGACAGGGAAAACCGGAGTACCCGGAGAAAAACCTGTCTCGCCTCCGCTTTGTCCAGCACAAATCTCGCATGGAGTGACCGGGATTTGAACCACGGAACCCAGCGGTGAGAGGCCGGTACGCTGCCGCCTAAGCCACGGAGGCTTGAACCTAATAAAAATTGCAAAAAAAATAAGGCCATAGAATTGTGATATACTTCATTATTAAAGCGTAATGTTGAAATATGTTGGTAGATTTTCGATCTATTTTTTTAATATTAAAAACATCAAAATATATTAGTATATTGTCTGACGAGCCTCACAAGTCGTGTTCGCGTGTCATAGGTTCGACATCCCTGATATAGAGCCATTTCTTTGATCTTTCAATTTTTTTTTTTTTTTTTTTTGCTAGGGGCTTTACGTCGCACCGACACAGATAGGTCTTATGGCGAAGATGGGATAGGAAAGGCCTGGGAGTTGGAAGGAAGCGGCCGTGGCCTTAATTAAGGTACAGCTCCAGCATTTGCCTGGTGTGAAAATGGGAAACCACGGAAAACCATATTCAGGGCTGCCGATAGTGGGATTCGAACCTACTATCTCCCGGATGCAAGCTCACAGCCGCGCGCCTCTACGCGCACGGCCAACTCGACCGGTATCTTTCATTAGGCTATTTCCGTCTGTGTTAATGGAAGAATTGTAATTGGTCTTGGTTAATGACAATTCGAGCATATTCCTTTTAAAACTTTCGTCATCCAGGAGAAATGGTTAACTCCGTCACTTAAAGAGTTGTATTTTTACGAACATTTCCAGCCTCCATTTTTTTCTTCCTTTCTTAATGTGTTTATCCTCCAGGGTTGGCTTTTCCCTCGGACTCAGCGAGGGATCCCACCTCTACCGCCTCAAGGTTAGTGTCCTGGAGCTTGAGACACTGGGTCAGGGGATACAACTGGGGAGGAGGACCAGTACATCTAGTTGCCGTAACGGAGGAATTAACCAATTGTGATTCAAAATCCCTGACGCAGCATCACCACCAATATTCTCTCTATCTCCTTAAGAACCATTTATGTAGTTAATGTGGAAGTAACCGAGCTCGATAGCTGCAGTCGCTTAAGTGCGGCCAGTATCCAGTAATCGGGAGATAGTGGGTTCGAGCCCCACTGTCGGCAGCGCTGAAGATGGTTTTCCGTGGTTTCCCATTTTCACACCAGGCAAATGCCGGGGCTGTACCTTAATTAAGGCCATGGCCGCTCCCTTCCACTTCCTAGGCCTTAGTTATGAACGTTTGGTAATGAAAACCTCAAATGCCGAGGTCCTTCGTCAGATGAAAAAGCAAAAAGAACTACTGCTCGCCATAAAAGAGAGAAAAATACAACGGACATTCTGCGTGTCGGAGCGTGGAATGTTAGAAGTTTGAATCGTTGTGGTAGGTTAGAGAATCTGAAAAGGGAGATGGATAGGCTAAAGTTAGATGTAGTTGGTATAAGTGAAGTACGTTGGCAGGAAGAACAGGATTTTTGGTCAGGCAACTACCAATTTATCAACACAAAATCAAAAAGGGGAAATGCAGGAGTTGGTTTAATAATGAATAAGAAAATAGGGCAGCGGGTAAGCTACTACGACCAGCATAGTGAAAGAATTATTGCCGTCAAGATAGACACCAAACCAATGCCCACCACAATAGTGCAGGTCTATATGCCTACTAGTTCAGCGGATGATGAAGAAATCGAAAGAATATATGAGGAGATAGAAGATGTAATACAATATGTAAAAGGTGACGAGAATCTAATTGTGATGGGAGACTGGAATGCAGTGGTAGGCCAAGGAAGAGAAGGTAGTACAGTAGGAGAATTTGGATTGGGACAAAGGAACGAAAGAGGAAGTCGGCTGGTTGAATTCTGCACTGATCATAATTTAGTCCTTGCCAATACTTGGTTCAAACACCACAAACGACGGCTGTATACGTGGACGAGACCTGGAGACACTGGAAGGTATCAAATAGACTTCATTATGATTAGGCAGAGATTCAGAAACCAGGTGTTGGATTGCAAAACTTTCCCAGAGCAGACGTGGACTCTGACCACAACTTGTTGGTCATGAAATGCCATCTGAAGTTGAAGAAATTGAAGAAAGGAAAGAATGCAAAAAGATGGGATCTAGACAAGTTGAAAGAAAAGAGTGTGAGGGATTGTTTCAAGGAACATGTTGCACAAGGACTAAATGAAAATGCTGAAGGAAACACTATAGAGGAAGAGTGGAGAGTCATGAAAAATGAAGTCAGTAGGGCTGCTGAAGAGATGTTAGGAAGGAAGAAAAGATCAACTAAAAATCAGTGGATAACTCAGGAGATACTAGACCTGATTGATGAACGACGAAAATACAAGAATGCTAGAAATGAAGAGGGCAGAAAAGAATACAGGCGATTAAAGAATCAAGTGGATAGAAAGTGCAAGGTAGCTAAGGAAGAATGGCTGAAGGAGAAGTGCAAGTATGTCGAAGGCTGTATGGTCTTGGGAAAGGTAGATGCTGCATAGAGGAAAATCAAAGAAACCTTTGGAGAAAGGAAATTTAGGTGTATGAATATTAAGAACTCAGATGGAAAGCCACTTCTAGCGAAAGAAGACAAAGCAGAAAGATGGCAGGAGCATATCCAACAGTTGTATCAAGGTAAAGATGTAGATAATTTGGTTCTGGAACATGAAGAGGCTGTTGATGCTAATGAAATGGGAGACCCAATTTTCAGGTCAGAGTTTGACAGAGCTGTGAGTGACGTAAATAGGAACAAGGCACCTGGAATTGATGACATTCCCTCTGAATTACTGACTGCCTTAGGAGAAACCAGCATGGCAAGGTTATTTCGTTTAGTGTGCAAGATGTATGAGACAGGAGAAGTCCCATCCGATTTTCGGCAGAATGTTCTTATACCTACTCCCAAGAAAGCCGGTGCTGACAGGTGTGAAAACTACCGCACCATTAGTTTAGTATCTCATGCCTGCAAAATTTTAACACTTATTATTTACAGAAGAATGGAAAAACAAGTTGAAGCTGAGTTGGGAGAAGATCATTTTGGCTTCAGAAGAAATGTAGGAACACGTGAAGCAATCCTGACTTTACGTCTGATCTTAGAGGATCGAATCAAGAAGGACAAGCACACGTACATGGCATTCGTAGATCTAGAAAAGGCATTCGATAATGTTGATTGGACCAAGCTATTTATGATTCTGAAGATGATAGGGATCAGATACCGAGAACGAAGAATTATCTACAATCTGTATAAAAATCAGTCTGTAGTGATAAGAATCGAGGGCTTTGAAAAAGAAGCAGCAATACAGAAAGAAGTGAGGCAAGGCTGCAGTTTGTCCCCTCTCCTTTTCAATGTTTACATAGAACAGGCAGTAAAGGAAATCAAAGAGAAATTTGGAAAGGGAATCACAATCCAAGGAGAGGAAATCAAAACTTTGAGATTTGCCGATGATATTGTTATTTTATTTGAGACTGCAGAAGTTCTCGAGAAATTGCTGAATGGTATGGATGAAGTCTTGGGTAAGGGGTACAAGATGAAAATAAATAAGTCCAAAACAAAAGTAATGGAGTGCAGTCGAAGGAAGGCAGGTGATGTAGGAAATATTAGATTAGGAAATGAAGTCTTAAAGGAAGTAGATGAATGTTGTTACTTGGGTAGTAAAATAACTAACGATGGCAGAAGTAAGGAGGACATAAAATGCAGACTAGCACAAGCAAGGAAGTCCTTCCTTAAGAAAAGAAATTTGCTCACTTCAAACATTGATATCGGAATTACAAAGATGTTTTTGAAGACTTTCGTGTGGAGCGTGGCATTGTATGGAAATGAAACATGGACGATAACTAGCTCAGAAAGAAAGAGAATAGAAGCTTTTGAAATGTGGTGTTGCAGAAGAATGCTGAAGGTGAGATGGATACATCGAATCACGAATGAAGAGATACTGAATCGAATTGGTGAGAGGAGATCGATTTGGCTAAATTTGACGAGAAGAAGAGATAGAATGATAGGACACATCTTAAGACACCCAGGACTTGTTCAGTTGGTTTTTGAAGGAAGTGTAGGTGGTAAGAACGGTAGGGGTAGACCAAGGTATGAATATGACAAGCAGATTAGAACAGATGTAGGATGCAATAGTTAAGTAGAAATGAAAAGGTTAGCACAGGATAGGGTGGCATGGAGAGCTGCATCAAACCAGTTTATGGACTGATGACTCAAACAACACATCATGAGAGGTGAGAGGTATCAGTTATTACAGGTTATTATCGAAGGACAGATACAGGGGAGGAGATCTGTTGGGAGAAGAAGAAATTCATGGCTAAAAGACCTTCGAAGATGGCACTGCTATACTTCAGAAGTGGCATTCTATTCTGCGCTGTCAATAACAGAGCTAGTTACGTGGATCGCCAATCTCCGCTCGGAGACGGCGTCTTAAGAAGAAGAAGAAGAAGAAGAAGAAGAAGAAGAAGAAGAAGAAGAAGAAGTGTCTACGAGTGGAACAGTGCAGTAGTTTTAACATAATTTCGGTACCACTAAATTAATCATGTTTAAACTTATATTTATTTGTATCTACTCTATGATAGGTTTAAACATATATAATTTCATAGCTTAAACTTAATTTATTGTAAGATTTCTCAGTCTAGATGACTCCCAGTTATGAAGAGATGAGTGTAAAGTTTTTCAAAATGAAATAAAATGTTTTATGATTAGCCAGGCTCAGTGGCTCAAACGGTTGAGGCTCTGACCTTCTGACCTTAACTTGGCAGGTTCGATCCTGGCTCAGCCCGGTGTTATTTGAAGGTGCTCAAATACGTCAGCCTCGTGTCGGTAGATTTAGTGGCATGTAAAAGAACTCATGCGGGACTCAATTCGGGACGTCGGCGTCACCTACAACCATAATGACGTAGTTAGTAGGACGTAAAGCCAATAAAATTATTATTATTATTATTATTATTATTATTATTATTATTATTATTATTATTATTGTACCGGTCGGTACACCTCTATGCCGCACATTTGAATTTTCCGCCTTAAAGTACTCCTCTACAGGAGAAACTCTGAACTTTAACAACTGTATCAACTCATAAGTTTCTCAGATGTCACTACCGGAAATTTTGTGATTACGAAGTTGTCAGTACTGTGTGGATTTCAACGTATTTCGTTTTCTATTGATCAAGAAGTGTGGACATTCTCTCATAGATGTCTCTATTGTAAAACTGGGATCATACACCCTGGTGCGAAGTGAATGAACTTTCTTGAAGAAATCTTGTATTCAGAAGTTTTTGTCTTTACTAAATTTTGTTCTTTCATTTGTGGGTTGGAAATATTAATCTTTCTTTCCGCCAGTTTTGAACTTAGCCAATCAGTAATTTCTGCAATTAATTTCCAACCAATCCTAGGTTTCTTCTTCTATTTTGATGTGTAACTTTTAGCCAGCCAATAAAGTTGAGTGGGTGTGTCTTAATTATTCATGAAAGGTCTCGAATCTTCCCTGAGTGTATAAAAACTGCAGATTTTCACGGCTCCTGGCCACTCAAACAACATCTAGCCTAGTGTATAGAAGTGTAGCAGGAGACGGGAAGCGCCTCTTTCATCGGTCAGCAGCTCTTCACCAAGGTAATGGCCACTTAACTTCTTTATTTCTCGCTAGCTCAGCAGTCTAAACCGCGGGGAAGGTCCTATACCTTTACAATGTAACCCATCTTGTAACATGTAATTTGCCGTCGCTTTTGTAAAAACTTCATCTATCTTTAAGTGTAAATCGGGGATAGAGAGTGCCTTACCCTCTTGAGCTCCTCTTCATTTTTGGTTTGAGGTGACTACGTTTTGTAACTGTTTCTTCCCTTCTGTAATGTCTTAAAGTTTTCTCATACGAGTCACCTCTCTAGCTTGGGAATAGTCCCTGTGTCATCGGCCTAATGCCTCTTAGGTTTTAAAATGTGTATTTAGGAGTGCTAATTCACACCTCCTTTCCTTTCTTGCATTTCGGGCCATTTAAATTAACCTAATATTTTTCTTTTTCTTTTAAGGCCCTGTAGGCTGGGTACGAGATACCCCTGTTTAATTCTTGTAAGTTGTGCCTCGATGGCAAGTGATTGTAAAGTCTGGTATTACCCTTATAAGCTTGAAAAATTGAGAGCGGGTTAGCTCTTTTATTTGTGGTAAAAGTGCCTCTAGGAGACCTGACATGTTTTTTTAGCTTATGCTCCTTGAATGAAGGGGTTTTCTGCCCTTTGAACAAATGAGTGTACCTTGGAAAAGTTGGGCTAATAGCTCAAGGATTGTGTAATTGGGGCTCGAAGCCCAGAACTTTTAAGGACCCCGAAACTCGGGCTTTCCTTTGTAAAAATTATATCTTGTACCTGATTAGTGGATAGTGGTTGAGTTGTTGTTATCTGTTTAAATTCTATGTAAAATTTGTTAAGTTTTTCTACTTATGAAAATATAACCTTTATTGAAATTTTAATTCATCTTCCGACCTTGTAGTTAGACCCATTCCAGCCCGCACCTTCTTTCACCTCTGCCTTCCACGGGTAACCCCGTAACAATTATTATTATTATTATTATTATTATTATTATTATTATTATTATTATTATTATTATTATTATTATTATTATTATTATTACATTTTACGTCATTGACTATGTTCCGGGGATACCGTGGTGGACAGAGGTGAAAGAAGGTGCAGGCCTGAATGAGTGGATATTCAAAAGTCGGAAGATTAATTTAAAACTTTAAAATTTGAGCCATATTTCTTTTTCCTTCCTTTTTTTCACACTTTAGACTTTGCTATGCAAATAAAAAAAATAGGAACAAGATCTAGCTCGTGAGCTTGGGTAACAATATTAGAAAAATCAGAATAATCGACTAACAACTTGAGCTTGAAGCTCCCTAGTTACAAATTTTACATGAGCGTTACTGCTCCTTTCAACCAACAGTCAAGGAGATGGATCTCCCAATTTTTATATTAGTAGAAAGAGCGTCTTTGTTCTACAGATTTACGCTTTAGGAGACTATTCTCTAAAATTTTCACGTTCCAGGCCTATCCAAGGCACAACCTACATTTAACAAAAACAAACCGTACTCACAGTCTTATCGGCTCAAAAGTCTGATTTGCCTTAAAATGAAATGAATAAAGTTGACTTTAACACGGGTAACAAGTATCCATTCCACGTGGCCTTTGGTAAAAACAAAAGGTTATAGTTTTTTTTTTTTTTGCTATTTGCTTTATGTCGCACCGACACAGATAGGTCTTATGGCGACGATGGGATAGGAAAGGCCTAGGAATTGGAAGGAAGCGGCCGTGGCCTTAATTAAGGTACAGCCCCGACATTTGCCTGGTGTGAAAATGGGAAACCACGGAAAACCATCTTCAGGGCTGCCGACAGTGGGGCTCGAACCCACTATCTCCCGATTACTGGATACTGGCCGCACTTAAGCGACTACAGCTATCGAGCTCGGTGTTATAGTTTCTGGCCGCAAATCAAAATGTTAGGTGGCGAACACTTGCACTCCTGGAAATTCACATGAAGTACTTAAAACCATAGTTGGGCTTATGGCCCGACGTTCAGAGGCTAAGCCTATACTACGGAAGTGACTAGATGGAGACAAAGTTTACAAAATTGAGATAAATTTAAAGATTAAAAAATCATAGTCACCTCAATATCAAGTTGAGAGGGAATACAAGAGGGTACCTCACTCTTTATTCCCTGAGTTCGGTTAAGTTTTTTAGACTTGTTTGAAATTTACATTTAAAGTTTGAACTTTACATTTGAGAAAATAAAAGTACATGACTAAAAATTTGAAAACTTCCCCGGGAACTATGTTTCTGAGACTATTACATGTTTACAAACGGTCTGCCATTACCTTGAGCTGATGGGCATTCCGAAGATGTACGAGACAATCCCCGGCTCCTCTATGAGTACACTCTGAACCTCTGACTGGAGCGACCACTAAGACAACATGGCCCGAAATGCCCAGCTTTTATAGCAGAGAGGAAGGTTCCAGATTTCTCTGGGTCGAAGCCCTACACACCCACAATTTCCATTGGACAATCAAATAAATATCACAATTTTCTTATTGGTTAAATAAATTAAATATATGTACAAAATTCCCTATTGGTTGAAATTGGTGGAAAGAGATTGAAGTGTTGATAACTTTAGAACACCAGGAACAAATCAATAAACAATTCAGTTCAGGAAACCTTGACACACAAAAGTACTTCAAAAATTAATTGTTCATTCTTGCACCAGAGGTCGCATCTAAGTTGATAGTAGAGATATCTGTCGAGAAATGTTCAAACTATTTCCGAAATGAGTTTCGGATTTCCCGTTATAGATGGTCTTCTACAAGGCGCTAGTTTTAAATGCACGGGGCGGGTGTACCTCCGGTACAGACTACAGTACATCAATGTTTATTTGTCACGTGCGATTGAAATTAAAGTTGTGATAGGCCACTCGAAAATCATAGATTTCTTGGTCAGGGTTGATGTTGGTCATCAAGTAAAGAATTTGTGTTTTATTTTTATACGTTGCTTTACCTTACACTGGCTCAGATAGGTCTTACGGCGACGATGGGATAGGAAAGAGCTAGGAGTTGGAAGAAAGCTTCGGTGGCCTTAATTGAAGTACAGGCGTGAAAATGGAAAACCACGGAAAACCATCTTCAAGGCTGCCGACAATGGGGTTCGAACCCACTATCTCCAGAATGCAAGCTAACAGCTGCGCACCCCTTACCGCACGGCCAACTTGCTCGGTGTTTATTTCTCTCTTCAGAATCGATGAGCTGCATTTTTCAATTATTAGATCATGTCCCTCCACGCCCTCCTCTTCCATGTTTGTATCAACTTAGTTAGGATAATTATCACGTGATCATTCGTCTACAGGTAGCGTAAATTTTGCAAATGAATGTAAATATTTTAGTATTTCGTGTTTCACGAAAACCCTAATTGCAGCCGCTGGTGAGGATTCCTGACATGTACACGCACGCTATAATAGATCGGTTATCAGAAGAGCAGGCTGACGATCACTATTAGTGCGGACCTCCACTTACCGCGTTTTAATCACTCCTCAATCCCATAAAAGACTGGGGTGCAAACCAAACATGCATATCACTATTGCGCCTGTGAAAGCTGCTATGTGAAATATTTCAGCTTAGAATTTTGGACGGTAAGATTCAATATTTTGCTAGTTATAACAAAGAATTCTTGTCCTAATACCCCCTATGGGTGGGGGACGCATACGAAGAATACACCCACGGTATCCTCTGCCTGTCGTAAGAGGTGACTAAAAGGGGACACAGGGGCTCTTAACTTGGGAGCGTGGGTTGGCGACCACGGGGTCGTTAGGTGAGTCCTGGCATTGCTTCCAATTACTTGTGCCAGACTCCTCACTTTCACCTGTCCTATCCGACTTCCCTTGGTCAACACTTGTTCTTTTCTGGCCCCGACGCTATTAGAACATTCGAGGCCTAGGGGGTTCCTCATTTTCTCGCTTTTTCGTGGCTCTTGACTTTCTTTGCCCGATACTCCATTCTTCGAAGTGTCGGTTCCTTCTTTCTACCCCGTATGGGTTGAGGACGCGGATGAAGAATACACCCACGGTATCCCCTGCCTATCGTAAGAGGCGAATAAAAGGGGCGACCAAGGGATGATACTTTTGGAACCATGAGACAATATGTGGTACTAATGCGAGGAACACCATGGGTCAACTTTACTTGCGATTAGTACTTTTACATTTGCCTGCTTGTGCCCCCTCTTAGAGCAATAATCACTACTACCTGAGGAACTCGTACTGCTACTGCCTCTAGCTGGGTCTGTGATTAGTTTCATCGCGGGAGGATTACTATAGGAGTAGTGCCATTTAATGAAGGGCACCATGGGTCTGTGTTGCCTATGGGTGGTGCCATAATGTGTAGTACACCGTGGGTCTACATTGCCTATGATTAGTACCACGATGTGAGCAACACCATGAGTATACGTGGCCTGTGATAGTACCACTATGCGAGCAACACCATGAGTATACGTGGCCCGTGATGAGTACCACTATGCGAACAACACCATGAGTATACGTGGCCTCTGATTAGTACCACTATGCGAGCAACACCATGAGTATACGTGGCCTGTGATTAGTACCACTATGCGAGCAACACCATGAGTATACGTGGCCTGTGATTAGTACCACTATGCGAGCAACACCATGAGTATACGTGGCCTCTGATTAGTACCACTATGTGAGCAACACCATGAGTATACACTGACTGAAAGAGCAAATGCAACACCAAGAAGGAGTGGTCAGAACTTTATGCCAATTGCAGGGTAGACTGACGTCACTGAGGTATGCTCATGATGTGAAATGCGCCGCTGTGCTGCGCACGTAGCGAACGATAAATGGGACACGGCGTTGGCGAATGGCCCACTTCGTACCGTGATTTCTCAGCCGACAGTCATTGTAGAACGTGTTGTCGTGTGCCACAGGACACGTGTATAGCTAAGAATGCCAGGCCGCCGTCAACGGAGGCATTTCCAGCAGACAGACGACTTTACGAGGGGTATGGTGATCGGGCTGAGAAGGGCAGGTTGGTCGCTTCGTCAAATCGCAGCCGATACCGATAGGGATGTGTCCACGGTGCAGCGCCTGTGGCGAAGATGGTTGGCGCAGGGACATGTGGCACGTGCGAGGGGTCCAGGCGCAGCCCGAGTGACGTCAGCACGCGAGGATCGGCGTATCCGCCGCCAAGCGGTGGCAGCCCCGCACGCCACGTCAACCGCCATTCTTCAGCATGTGCAAGACACCCTGGCTGTTCCAATATCGACCAGAACAATTTCCCGTCGATTGGTTGAAGGAGGCCTGCACTCCCGGCGTCCGCTCAGAAGACTACCATTGACTCCACAGCATAGACGTGCACGCCTGGCATGGTGCCGGGCTAGAGCGACTTGGATGAGGGAATGGCGGAACGTCGTGTTCTCCGATGAGTCACGCTTCTGTTCTGTCAGTGATAGTCACCGCAGACGAGTGTGGCGTCGGCGTGGAGAAAGGTCAAATCCGGCAGTAACTGTGGAGCGCCCTACCGCTAGACAACGCGGCATCATGGTTTGAGGCGCTATTGCGTATGATTACACGTCACCTCTAGTGCGTATTCAAGGCACGTTAAATGCCCACCGCTACGTGCAGCATGTGCTGCGGCCGGTGGCACTCCAGTACCTTCAGGGGCTGCCCAATGCTCTGTTTCAGCAGGATAATGCCCGCCAACACACTGCTCGCATCTCCCAACAGGCTCTACGAGGTGTACAGATGCTTCCGTGGCCAGCGTACTCTCCGGATCTCTCACCAATCGAACACGTGTGGGATCTCATTGGACGCCGTTTGCAAACTCTGCCCCAGCCTCGTACGGACGACCAACTGTGGCAAATGGTTGACAGAGAATGGAGAACCATCCCTCAGGACACCATCCGCACTCTTATTGACTCTGTACCTCGACGTGTTTCTGCGTGCATCGCCGCTCGCGGTGGTCCTACATCCTACTGAGTCGATGCCGTGCGCATTGTGTAACCTGCATATCGGTTTGAAATAAACATCAATTATTCATCCGTGCCGTCTCTGTTTTTTCCCCAACTTTCATCCCTTTCGAACCACTCCTCCTTGGTGTTGCATTGTCACTGTCAGTCAGTGTATGTGGCCTGTGATTAGTACCACTATGTGAGCAACACCATGGGTATTCGTGGCCTGTGATTAGTACCAGTATGCAAGCAACACCATTAGTATACGTGGCCTGTGATTAGTACAACTATGTGAGCAACACCATGAGTATTCGTGGCCTGTGATTAGTACCAGTATGCGAGCAACACCATGAGTATACGTGGCCTGTGATTAGTACAACTATGTGAGCAACACCATGAGTATTCGTGGCCTGTGATTAGTACCAGTATGCGAGCAACACCATGAGTATACGTAGCCTGTGATTAGTACAACTATGAGAGCAACACCATGAGTTTTCGTGGCCTGTGATTAGTACAACTATGTGAGCAACACCATGAGTATACGTGGCAGGTGATTAGTACCACTATGTGAGCAACACCATGAGTATTCGTGGCCTGTGATTAGTACAACTATGTGAGCAACACCATGAATATTCGTGGCCTGTGATTAGTACCAGTATGCGAGCAACACCGTGAGTATACGTGGCCTGTGATTAGTACAACTATGTGAGCAACAGCATGAGTATTCGTGGCCTGTGATTATTACCAGTATGCGAGCAACACCATGAGTATACGTGGCCTGTGATTAGTACCACTATGTGAGCAACACCATGAGTTTTCGTGGCCTGTGATTAGTACAACTATGTGAGCAACACCATGAGCATACGTGGCAGGTGATTAGTACCACTACGTGAGCAACACCATGAGTATTCGTGGCCTGTGATTAGTACCACCATGTGAGCAACACCATGAGTATACGTGGCAGGTGATTAGTACCACTATGTGTGCAACACCATGAGTTTTCGTGGCCTGTGATTAGTACAACTATGTGAGCAACACCATGAGTATACGTGGCATGTGATTAGTACCACTATGTGAGCAACACCATGAGTATACGTGACAGGTGATTAGTACCACTATGTGAGCAACACCATGAGTATTCGTGGCCTGTGAGTAGTACAGCTATGTGAGCAACACCATGAGTATACGTGGCAGGTGATTAGTACCACTATGTGAGCAACACCATGAGTATACGTGGCCTGTGATTAGTACAACTATGTGAGCAACACCATGAGTATTCGTGGCCTGTGAGTAGTACAGCTATGTGAGCAACACCATGAGTATTCGTGGCCTGTGATTAGTACCACTATGTGAGCAACACCATGAGTATACGTGGCAGGTGATTAGCACCTCGAGGAACACCACGGATCTGGCCGGCGCCCGTCATTAGAACCTGTATGTGAGGAATACTATGGGTCTACGTTGCGTATGAGTAGAACCCTTATGTGGAGCACCATGGGCATGTGTTGCCTGTGAGTAATGGCATTATGTGTCACATATCCTGGGTCTACGTTACCTGTGATTAGTACCACCATGCGAAAGAACATGATTTTTCGTTACGTGTGTTAGGAGAACTATAGGAGAACATCATGGTTTTGCTTTACCAGTGATTAGTTCTATTATGAAGGTCCGGTGACTTGGATGTTGGGCCCATTGGGACAACAAACATCATCCCAGAAAATAAGATATTGTGAATCTGATCCACTGATTGTTTTGGATTCATGGTCACTTTCATCATCATTAATTTTAGATTCTAATCAGTGGGTATATTTTGAAGTTTTAAACTGTATTTCGTTGCACTTCGTATCATTAGGGGTCGATGACCTAGCCATTAGACTCTTTAAAATACAAACATCATCAACATCTCGTCCTGATACATGTGCTACGGGTAGTACTTCTCCGACAACATCTTCGCTTCGCGGTTTTCGCACACGCAACGGCGATAAAAGAAGCCTTAGTTTGGATTTTCGCCCGGAGATATCTAGCCGTGGTGGTGCTGGTGTTAGTTAATGTTTTAAGAGGAAGTAAAACTTGGCAAAAATATCTACTAAGCAAAAATCAGAGTAAAAGAAAAATGATGGTATAGAATAAATAAAGAGATGGGCCATGAAAATGAAAGTTAAAAGAAAATGACTTTACGTCGCACCGACACAGATAGGTCTTATGGAGACGATGGGATAGGAAAGGCCTAGGAGTTGGAATCAAGCGGCCGTGGCCCTAATTAAGGTACAGCCCCAGCATTTGCCTGGTGTGAAAATGGGAAACCACGGAAAACTATCTTCAGGGCTGCCGACAGTGGGATTGGAATCCACTATCTCCCGGATGCAAGCTCACAGCCGCGCGCACCTAACCGCACGCCTTACTCGCTTGGTGTAAACAAAGAGATAAAGAAGCCTTAGATTGGGTTTCTCTTCACAGTTACTCTTTCAATCCCAGGCTTGTTTCTAAGCCACAATTTCGGAAGTTGTCTTGTTAAAGTTAGATGATTTCTAGTCCAGGTGGTGGTGATAACTCTCAACGGGAAGTTCAGCTACAGAACGAGTTGGTGGTGCGGTTAGGGTCGCGCAGCTGTGAGTTTGCATTCCAAAGATAGGAGGTTCGAATCCCACTGTCAGCAGCCGTGAAGATGGTTTTCTGTGGTTTCCCCATTTTCACACCACGCAAATGCTGGGGCTGTACTTTAATTAAGACCAAGCCCACTTCTTTCACATTCTCAGCCTTTTTCCATCCCATCGTTGCCATAAGACCTATCTCTGTCGGTGCGACGTAAAGCAAATTATATATATTCGAAGTTAATTACCACTACTCAGAGGCAAATGAAATAGTTGCAACACTTCGTCAAATGAGGGCATCGGCATAAGAAATGGAAGGCCAATGAAAGGCGTAAAAATGAGACTCCCTAGGGCCAAAAACCTAATACCTCAAGGTCGGAAGAGAAGACATCTTGAGCAAGGAAGGTCGAATAGGAAATAAGTTATAAAAATAAGAAACCTGGCACAAGTAAGTAGAAGTAATGTCATAGTCAGATAGCCCTTTCAGACCTGAAATAAAACTGGCGGTGTGAATTTTTGTTTGTATGTCAAAAACTGACTAAAATTCTCTTAAATACATATATTTTTAGTTTATTCTATAAAATAAAAATTAACATATGGAAAAAAGCACCCGCACAATTGTGTGTGCCAGGACTTCACTACTTACAAAAAAGAAAAATTACCTCAATGCATGTGAATATACGTATGTACATGATCAAATGTTCTAATGTACAGTGGGGAATAATTTAAAACAATTGAATCTTCGTTCAAACACAAGTAAACGTTACATTTTCCACATTGAGGAGGAGTTTTGCTATTACTGCCCTTTTGGCAGCAGCAGCTTGTCATCAGACCTGAAGGAAATCTGGAGGTGTCTAAACGTAAAACACTTACTGAAATGCCCTTAAATACATGTTTTTACCGTTTATTTTACAAACTAAGAACTCTCGGCTGAAAAACAGAACCCACACAATTGTGCGTATCAGGTCTTCATTCAATACTTGCAAAAAATAAAAATTTTAAAAAATTCAACTCAGTACATGTGAATATGCACATGTAAATGATCAAATGTTCTATTTTACAATGTGGAACGATTTTAAACAATTAAAATCTTGTACATTACATTTCTCATGTAGAGTACGAGTTTTTCTTTCACAGTCCTTTTTGTGACAGCACCCAGCACTCCTGCATGCATTGGCTGTAAGGAAACCTAGCCCGCACATTTGTGCGTATCAACATTCAAAACCTCATGGTATTACGTACGATGTTGTAAGTTCACAATTCACGTTTGCTACACAATCTACACACTTCATTGATTATATTCTGATATTCAGTAAAGCTTCTAGATTAATATGAATGCAATAAATAAATATTTATTTAGGTATTACTGATTCCCGCCATATTCCTAATGAACTGTATTTTTAAACTCTTCTTCCTGCCCCCTGGTTGTCAAGCACTAAATAAAAACAGCTGAAGTACATGCTACGTGTCCCGCACAAGCACTGCAGTCCGGTCTAGCGCCAAGAAAACGTCAAATAAGCTCAGACATATATAAAATACGAACCCGCACAATTGTGCGTACACGGTCTGAAAGGGATAGGGGAAACGTGGTCGTCATTCCACGTCCCTACTTGAGATTCTAAGGGAAATCATCTCCTGAAGTCGTCCCTTACGCGAGGGAGGGGATATGGTGAATGTACACGCATGCACAGAAATGGTATCCCGGCATAAACAACGAACACTGCTCCAGTCCAGTACTGGAAAGGAGGGAAAGGAAGTGAACGGGTAGTACTGAAGGCACAGTGTGTGTGTATTGCTATACATCCGCCACTGTGCCCATTTCAGTCACTACTAGTGATGGGATAATCGAATGCTTTTAATAATCGAATAACCTCCTATTTAAATAATCGAACAAATAATGGAGTAAAATAATCTAATGAGTTTCAAATACCATTCAGTTTTAGTGATGACATCATCGAATACTTTTAATATTCGAATACACTCCAGCTGATTATTTAAATAATCGAATAAATAATCGAATAAGTTTCAAATATCGTTCAATTGTATCGCATAGAATGTTCGGATGCGTCATGAATCAGTTTTTCGGTTTAAGTATGCCGGATGGATAATAAATTGAAATAAGCGAATAGATGAACTCTTATGAAAAATAGAAATACGCTTTTTTTCCAAACGCATCTGTAAATTTTGAAACTAAATAAGGGAATTAACTGTATTAATAATATCACTTTTCATTCGATTATTTCGAAAGCATTCACTATTTAACTGCCTCATTCATTCGAATGAATAATCGAAAAATAATCGAATGGGAAATATATTCGAATAATCGAGTAAAATGAAATGATGGGATAAGCGATTATTTTGTATTCGATTATCCCATCACTAGTCACAGCACTCTTGTAGCGGGCTGTCTACCTGCAGCAGTGCGTTAAACGCGGTGGTGGGGGATACCATGCTTTGTTCATATGAGGACACCATTTTTGGGCATGCGTGTACTGCGCCCCTATCTACACGGGAGCAAAATTAATAGACTTGCCTCTATTCTACACGAGGTGTTCAAACGCCGCTATGTGGCTGCTTGCAATCGCCCCGTAAAATTTGCACACTACACTTGACCGTCAAAACGCAGCTGTTAAAGGCTGTTCTACAAGAACAGTTACAACGCTAATATTAAGCAGGTCACTTTCAAAATGGACTTAGAGGAAATCAGATATATTTCAGGCCTTGTTTTGGTTGAAAAATTCGAGCCGGGCTGAGTGGCTCAGACGGTTGAGGCGCTGGCCAACTGACCTCAACCTGGCAGGTTCGATCCCGGCTCAGTCCGGTGGTATTTGAAGGTTCTCAAATATGTCAGCCTCATGTCGGTAGATTTACTGGCACGCAAAATAACTCCCGCGGGACTAAATTCCGGAACCTAGGCGTCTCCGAAAACCGTAAAAAGTAGTTAGCGGAATGTAAAGGACGACATTATTATGAAAAATTCGCAAAGAAAAATGTCCTCAAGAGAGACATTACGGGACTCTCTCCCACAGTACCTTACCACTTTTCGATAAGACAGTTTACCGGGAGAATTGGCCGTGCGGTTAGGGGCGCGCAGCTGTGAGCTTGCATCCAGGAGATAGTGGGTTCGAACACCACTGTCGGGAGCCCCGAAGATGGTTTTCCTTGGTTTCCCATTTTCACACCAGGCAAATGCTGGGACTGTATCTTAATTAAGGCCTCGAACGCTTCCTTTCCTCTCCTAGGCCTTTCCTGTCCCGTTGCCGCCATAATACCTAACTGTGTCGGTGCGACGTGAAGCCAACTGTTAAAATAAAATAAGACAGTTTCATACCATGTTCGGTAAACATAGAAGTTATTTCAGTTCTATGGAATGTCAGTTTCCTGTCAGCGCTTGCAGCTGTTTAAACGCCAACGAAGTCGGCCGTGAAAACGTCCGTGTAGACGAAGATTTGCTTTACCTCGCACCAGCCTTGCCAATTTCTGAGATGATCAGGATTGTACAATAACCCCAAAAAGATCGTATTTTTTCAAGAGAGGATAGTACGACTGAAAATAACCATTAAAATATTCGCAATTTAAGTCTCTTTACAGACTTAATATCTCAATTACGCAGCAGTTTGCTTCTGAGGAAGCTGACCGGTTCGATTCTTAGTTAATAATATGAAATTTTCGAAAGATCGAGTTCCTCTAGTTCGCCGCACATAAAACTGTACGTTCCGCGGACTACCTATATCACGATAGCTAGGTGTCCCACTGCTGCAACTCCACATTTAAATAGGTTAGGATGGAAAATATATATGAGTCATTGTGTTAATATCAAGGATACGAAAATAATTTTTATTTAATTACTCAAAAATTGGGTAATTTGTACAGAAGTAGTCAACATGAGATATAAAGTCACTGAAATGCCTTACCTCAAAGCTGGAAATCGTTATCATCATCATCATCATCATCATCATCATCATCATCATCATCATCATTTTCTTCTCTGGAATCTCTAGGCACACTCACAGTAGATGGTTCTGAAGTGCCCGTACTTGAGCTTGCTGGTTGATTGTACAACTCTGCTTTAGTCATCCTTCCGAGCATGTTCTCCAACGGTTTGAAATCTCTGCACGTAACATTCACTCGAACACACTGACTGCCCAGCAAGCATCCATTCACTGTAGAAGTAATTAGCCTATTTCTATGTTTCACTTTAATGAGATTAATTTTGCTGAATATCCTTTCACAATCAGCTTTCGAGTGAGGGAGTAAAAAAAAAAATAATAATAAAAAAAAAAAAACACAGAGTGCGAAGTCTGGAAGTGCGGGAAACTCACATTCATCAAACGTGTTTTCCACCTCCTGTAACTTAGCCCAAAATTAATCTGCTTCAGAGCAGGCTTCAATGTTATCATTGGCGTTGACAAAGGGTAATTTCTTCCAGTCATCGTCAATCTGCTGAAGGCGAATGCTATGATCCACTGATTACAGTACAGGCACGAGACCGTGAAGTAACATAGAAAGGAAAGAGCCCATTCTCGGTAAATTCCCTTTTGGGAATTTCATTACTCGAAGTCTCTCTATCTCTTTCGAACTTGTCATTTATGGTAGAACATAACTTGCGCGAATAAAAGAAGGAATAAAAAATATTCTTCTTCTTCTTCTTCTTAATTTGTTTACTCTGCAGGGTTGGTTTTTCTCTCGGAATCAGCAAGGGATTCCACCCCTACCACCTCAAGGGCAGTGTCCTGGAGCGTGAGACATTGGGTCGCGGGATACAACTGGGAGAAGGACCAGTACCTCACCTAGGTGGCCTCACCTTCTGAACAGGGGCCTTGTGGGTGTGGGAAGATTGGAAGGGATAGATAAGGAAGAGGGAAGGAAGCGACCGTGGCCTTAAGTTAGGTAGCACCCCGGCATTTGCCTGGAGGAGAAGTGGGAAACCACGGAAAACCACTTCCAGGATGGCTGAGGTGGGAATCGAACCCACCTCTACTCATTTCACCTCCGGAGGCTGAGTGGACCCCGTTCCAGCTCTCGTACCACTTTTCAAATTTCGTGGCAGAGCCTGGAATCGAACCCGGGCCTCCGGGGATTGCAGCTAATCACACTAACCACTACACCACAGAGGCAGACTGGAACAAAATCTACGCATTTTAAAGAGAAGAAAAGACAAAATTTACGATACGTCATAGGAACGTACAATAGGCGTACGATCCGCAGGTTGGATCGTACGATAGTACATAGCATCGAATTATCGTACATGTACGATCCAGATCGTACGGTTAGCAATGCTGTGTCGCACCGACACAGACACATCTCATGGCGACGATGGGACAGGGAAGGGCTAGGCGTGGGAATGAAGCGACCGTGGCCTTAATTAAGGTCCAGCCTTATCATTTGCCTGTTGTGAAAATGAGAAACCACGGAAAGCCATCTTGAGGGCTACCAACAGTGGGGTTCGAACCCACTATCTTCCTAACGCAAGCTCCTCACAATTGCGCGACCCTAACCGCAAGGTCAACTTGCTCAATGGGGGGGGGGGGGGAGTTTCCATTCTTAAGCTAAACATTGTTCAACCAATATAATACCCGCAATACACCCGAGATGTCGCAGAGTTCATTTTCAAAGTGACCTGCTCAATGTTAGTGTTTTATATGTTCGTCTATAAATGCCGAGCTGCTTAACAGCGGCGTTTTGACGGTCACCTGTAGTTTGCAAACTTTACGGGTGACTGCCGGCGATCACACAGCGGCATTTGAACAACTTGTCTAGGATGTGCTGTAGTACAACTTATCAAGAGTCGGGAGATATGGTCATCAATATTACTCACATATAATGTAAGGAGAGGATGAAGAGTGTCTTGATATCTAACAGCTGACTAAGCGCTGTACACGCATGGTAACAGCATGCGAAGAATTTACGACAATACTTGCTCCTTGTACAATGTGTCAATCTTCGCTTGTGTTCAATATTCATTCATGTAATGCCACTGCCAGGGCATACTCTATGAACTAGTAGCGTTAGTTCAGCATAGTGAGGCGCTACGTGAGTTTACTCGATGACGATTCAGATTTAAGAAGAATCCCTTGACGATAAAGACTTAACAATAATCACCCTGAATACAAATTCGGTAATTAAATTAATATGAGAATGGAAGGAAATGAATTTCTAGGGGAGGATGACGAGATAATAAGTACCTATTGAAACGAGGAAAGCTCCGACATAATGGACAATGAGGATGTCGGCCGAAGAAAACGAAGGACCATGAAGGGCGAGAGAGTGAAAAGCGAGAAAGTGATTGGTCAAGAGAGACCGAATAGGAACATACAAACATGAGAAACATGGTTTAACTGGAGGTACTACTAGGCAACCATGCCCTCTTACCACTAATCAGAAGAAAAAACGAGTAGGTGGCTACACGGTTTGGGCACGTACAGTACATTCATACATTTTTTTTAATATATAGATGAAAATAATGTAGACGAGTTATACTCCCATGGTCGCTACTGCATACAGCATCTCAGAATATGGTTTTCCGTGGTTTCCCAATTTCACATCAGGCAAACACTAGTGCTGTACCTCAATTAAGCCCATGGTCGCTTCCTTAATACTCCTAGCCCTTTCCAATACCATCCTCGCCATAACACCAATCTGTGTCGGTGTGACCTAAAGCAAATTGTTGTTCTAATTAATTAACTAATTAATGAATTAAACTAGCAGTTTCCCGCTGGCTCCGCCCGCAATGTACAAAGTATGGTGTTGTTCGTTACTATTCTCAGGGATATATTTGCAAAGTTTCGAGTTAATGAAATAAAGCACATGAGCTGCTGTGGTAATAGAACGTAATATTATGTCAACAAAACACTTGAAAATACATCACACAAAGAAATTGAATTAAACGTTCCTTGGAGCAACACTACGCGGCAAACCGTTAAAACGTCCTTCAAAGATCTTCGTCATGGAGACAAATGAACTCATAACTTTTCTCAAAAACTACCAATTTAAAGTATTTATTACCTCAAAAGTAAGCGCTTGATCCACTGAGTGTTTCAGACCAATACGAACTGCGTACCTCAATTAGAACGAAAGATATGATTGGTCCAATGAGAAAAAATGTTGAAGAAGTGAGATGTCAAATTGAATATGCACTCATAACTTTCCTCAAAATCAACCAATTCGAATAGTTAAGAATTGAAATGAAAGAGCTTGATCCACTGAGTGTTCTTAGGCAAAAAGAAAAACTCCGTACCTCAATTAAAACCGAAGATATGATTGCTTCAAGGAGACAAAAAATTGAAAAACTAAAATAATTTAAGGAAGGTGGAAGTTAAGTAATTTATAGTACCTGATGACATATCTGTGCATGAATACCTTTCAGTTAAAAAATGAAGGAAATCAACCGGATAGAATGGCCGTACTGACTGACTTTAGTTTTCATATTTTTTTTAAATATATAGATGAAAATAATGTAAACGAGTTATACTCCCATGCTCGCTACTGCATACTTGCTGCGAGCCTTGGGACGTAATCGGAATCAGATTGAAAGACTGCCCATGGTACCAAATATTCAGTTACGGTGGGATAGTGTCCGTCCATTACAGTACAGCTCTGAATGTAGTCAAGTGTCTCCTAGTTTCTGGGTGACGTGGTGTTATTTCCAGCATGAAGATTATTTATATAGCCTTATCTTCTCATCGTCTGCGGCTTCCGTCATACTTGTGATGACCCCTCTATCCTCAGACCCGACTGATTCACAGGCCGATAAATCGAGCCGAGTACACTGTTGTGATTATACAGTCGGAGCATTTCTACATGGTTAAATAGCCTAGAAATCTTTTCTTCATTTTAACATTCACACACTTTCCTCGTTGACGATGGTTATATCACTAATTACAAAGTACTTACAACTAATAATAGGCTAGGTTCATAATCATGTACATGAAAAGAATCGTTTTAGAAATGTATAAGTTGATAAACAGTTCTTTACAATTCTTCTTCTTCTTCTTCTTCTTCTTCTTCTTCTTCTTCTACTTCTTCTTCTTCTTCTTCTTCTTCTTATTATTATTATTATTATTATTATTATTATTATTAAGGAATTAGAAGTGTTTCTAAAGATCCTCACTACAGGGCGAGTTGGCCGTGCGGTTAGGGGCGCACAGCTGTGAGCTTGCATCCGGGAGATAGTGGGATCGAACCCCATTGTCGGCAGCCCTGAAGATGGTTTTCCGTGGTTCACATTTTCATATCAGGCAAATGCTGGGGCTGTATATCAATTAAGGCCACGGCCCTTCCTTCCCAATTCTAAGCCTTTCCTATCCCATCGTCGCCATAAGGCCTATCTGTGTCGATGCGACGTAAAACAAATAGGAAAAAAATCGCCTGGAGTGTGGCATTGCATGGAAGTGAAACATTGACGATAACTAGCTCAGAAAGAAATAGAACAGAAGCTTTTGAAATGTGGTGTTACGGAAGAATGCTGAAGATGAGATGGATAGGAATGAATTAGGAATTAGGAATGAAGAGACTGAATTGAATTGGTGAGAGGAGATCGATTTGGCTAAATTTGACCAGAAGAAGAGATAGAACAGTGGAACACATCTTAAGACACCCAGGATTCGTACAGTTGGTTTTTGAGGAAGTGTAGACGGTAAGAACAGTAGGGATAGACAAAGGTATGAATATGACAAGCAGATCAGAGGAGATGTCGGATGCAGCATTTACGTAGAAATGAAAATGTTAGCACAGAATAGGGTGGCATGGAAGGCTGCACCAAACCATTCTTTGTACTGATCCTAGGATTGACCGAATTGACGTACTAAAGAAATGAGAAGTGATGTAGTTTTCAGTTGCTTTCCTAATCGAGCCAGAATGTGCTATTACATAACAATCTGCCAAGCCGACTGAAATAAATATGCCAAAAACGATCCTAGGAATGTCTTTCACATTGTTCATCAAAGGGACTAGCTGTATAAGGAATGGCATTACTAGAAAAGCTCATTCCTCAGTCGCTTTCATTTCGTCAAAGCCAAAGAAGAGACCGAGATAGACAAATAAAAGTTAAGAAAAACTTTATCTAGCCCATACCAGGAGATTCAGTGCACTCTGCTCACTGTATCTCACCAGAGATGGATCTGGGCAAATAATAATAATAATAATAATAATAATAATAATAATAATAATAATAATAATAATAATAATAATAATAATAATAATAATAATAATAATAATAATAATAATAATAATAATTAGCTGCCACCTCCGGATGTCTGGGTTCGATTCCCAGCTCTACCACGAAATTGGAAAATTGGTACCGGGGTTGGAACGGGGTCCACTCAGCCTCGGGGTGTCAACTGAGTAGAGGGGGTTCGATTCTCCCCCCCCCCCCTTAGCCATCCTCGCAGTGGTTTACCGTGGTTTCCCAATTCTCGCCCAGGAATGGTACCTAACTTAAAGCCGCAGCCACTTCCTCCCCTCTTCGCTGTTTATCCCTTCCAATCCACCAACAAGGCTCCTGTTCAGCATAGCAGGTGAGGCCACCTGGGCGAGATACCGGTCCTTCTCCCCAGTTATATCCCCAACCCAAAGTCTCACGCTCCAGAATACTGCCTTTAAGGTGGTAGAGGTGGGATCTCTCACTAAGCCCGAGAGCAAAACCAACCCTGGAGGGTAAACGGATTCAGAAAGAATTATTTTTGCTACTTGCTTTTCGTCGCACCGACAGATAGGTCTTATGGCGACGATAGAATAGGAAAGGCCTAGGAGTTGCAAGGAAGCGGCCGTGGCCTTAATTAATGTGCCACCCCAACATTGCCTGGTGTGAAAATGGGAAACCACGGAAAACCATCTTCAGAGCTGCCGACAGTGGGAATCGAACCCATTATCTCCCAGATGCAAGCTCACAGCTGCGCGCCCCTAACCGCACGGCCAACTCGCCCGGTCGGCAGACAATGCCCGTTTTATTGTTATTATTATTATTATTATTATTATTATTATTATTATTATTATTATTATTATTATTATTATTATTATTACAGGTAAGCCACTATTTTTCTTATCAAATTCTCCTTTCGACCCTATAGCCGTAATGTTAACTGCGTTTTTACGGCACTTCACTTTATCTGATCAGTCGTGCTTTACTTTCGTCATGTACACATTTACTTGTACATACATAAATGTTGCCGAGCTGTTGCTCACTGTAAGCAGATTATCCCTCCTCCACTCACTTTGGTGATTGTAACACAATACGGAACCTCACAGTAAATAAACAATTTACAATTCGTGGCGTATGAGGCCGATAATTTACACTGTATTATCATTTAGACTTTCACGGCCCGTGTAACTATTCATGAGTTATATTTTTTGGGCTTATGCCGTGTAAATAATTGTTGAGTGTGTTTACAATTATTTACACGGCATAAGCCCAAAAAATATAACTCATGAATAATTTGCACTGTATTTCACAACTCATATGGTACAAACGTTGCAGTGCACTATACAGTGAACATGTTACACAACCGCACTGAAAGTAAGACTGACTGTACGTCTGAACGATCGGAAAATACTGAAGATAATGGATGTGTAGCCTTCGGTTCAATTTCTTTTATGCTTAAGAGGGTTAGGATCGGTGGAGGGGGATAAACACGCCTTCTTCTCACGCATCGATCCGCTAATACCCATTTCTCGAAGTTGATTAAGGCATCCACTGATTGAATCTCATCCGTATCAGATCATAGGTTTAATCAGAATCTTCAAAGCGTCACCTGGTATTTTTCTGGTAGATGACGCTACGCTTTGGAAAAATCCAGTTTAGGCTCGCACGGCCAGACTCATGACGTCTTTTCGTAATTCGCCGCACTCTTAAGCATCGCGCAATGGATGATATGTTAAGTAAGTGGAATACATTTTGATGTCATAATTAAACATAAAATTCTCTGATTATGACGAGCGCTTACTTGTAAATATTCGTTACGTATGTCAGGATCCATGTCATTAATATTATTATTGTTATTATTATTATTATTATTATTATTATTATTAATAAGTGAAGGTTTCCGGTTGCCATCAATGAATGTACTAGCAAATACACAGGGAATTGTTTTCATGGGTTAACCCGACTTAGTTAAGGACAGCCCACTGACTGTCACGTGGTATTTGCCTCTTCTTACTCACTCTCACAAGAGAGAGAAAACTTCTAATTGCTGCCTGGCGCATGACTCGCTTTGGTTAGTGCGCGTAATGAGACATTCACCTCTTGAGCCAGCGGCGAGTCATTCGTGCCCCGTATAGTGCAAGAATATGTTAGTTATGGCACTAATCATCACAGAATGACGCGGAAAATGGCATATTATTATCACAGTGTATCACGACATGCTATTGACAGTGTCGTGAACGGTCACAATATGTACCTAGAACATCTTTATATATAAGGCATGTTCCCTACAACATATCAGGGAGAGCAACCAAAGCAGCAGAAAACTTTCAGGTACGGTAGAAATAAATTATAAATGGGATGGGTGCGGTATACAAGAGTCGATGTTTTAGTAAAAAAGGTCCGGATGTACTTTTTAAATGATATTTTAGGCGGCATATACTATAAAATAAAACACTGTTCATTGACTATTGAAGAAGGGCGGCTATTATGAAGTCGCTGACCAAATAGTGTCAGTGGCAAATAATATGATGAAACATACGAAGGAATAAATATTGTAACGTGAGATAAAGGTTATTTATGAAAGATCAAAGTCAAGCAACCTTTCCGTCCACCAAAATGGCGTTGTTCTTACGTACATTCCATTAGCGTAGTTAAAACAGGACATGACATTGGTCCAGGGCGCAGCCTTTCATTTTAATATGTCGAGGGCGCATTTACTCTGCTATTGGTCCAAGGCTCAGCCTTTCCGTCCACCAAAAAGACGTTTTTCTTCCGTACGACCTGATATTGGTCCAGGAAATAGCTTTTCCGTCCAACAAAATGGCGTTGTTCTCGAGGTTTTATTGCAATTTATTTTTGCATAAGGAAAGAAAAATAATTATAAATACCCTCAAATCTGGACCTATAATTGTTAGTAAAATGATAAGCTTTCGTTTGAAATAATTCTTTAGTCTTTCAAGTCTGATATCATTGTAGTTGGTCTTGGTTTAGCGGCAGTTTATGTGTTTCCTGTTATGCAATTGAATCAAATACATGTTCATGTGTGACGTAAAATGTGATGTTTGTGTTGATTGTGAAATTACAATTGCCGGTATACATTACATAATAGGTATCCCATGCATTTTCTTCGGTTTTTCAAGTGAATTTCTAACGCCATCCAAACGACAAGCGATTGTTCGATCTACACCTCAAAGTAAATCCATTTTACAATAGGTGTTACGCGTAGTCGTTTCAATAATTGATTGTATTTCATATAATTTACCGGCAGTTTGCGTGTTTTCGGTGTATGAGTGCACGCGCTTGAGAGAATTTAATTTAATCAAATGATAAAAATAAAAACATTTCGTTCGTGAGTGTCATAAAAAGTGGCTTTGCATTGTGAAATTCCGATTGCCGGTCGACATTAGATAATACCAAGATAGATATCACACGCATTTTCTTTTCTTTTTACAAGAGGAATTTTAATGCCACCAAAACGAAAAGCGATTGGTCGATCTACACCTCAAGCACGAAAGAAAAAGCCATATCGAGCTTCGGAAACAGCACGTTTAATGAAACAGTCCAGCAACGGGAAGCACTTGTTCAAACAAAAATTGAAATCATTAATGGATTTCATTGTCAAGCATCATGTTTTTGGAGCGGCACGCTGTTGGACGTATTCCACTGAATGGCAAAAAAGAGGATTGCCACATGCACACATTTTGATGTGGTTGATCGAAAAAGTCACACACGATCAAGCTGATCAAGTCATCTCAGCAGAAATACCATATATCATCAGTAACCCACACTTATTTGAAATGTCGCCAAAAACATGATTCCTGGCCCATGTGGCTTATTCAACAACAATTCGCCATGCATGTCTGATGGAAAATGCACGAAACGATATCCAAGTGACTTACTTGTCGAGACTATTACTGGCAATGGCGGATATCCACTCTATCGTCGACGATCAACTGAAGATAGGCAAATCTATCTTTTTAAAAGAATGAGACAATGACGTTGAAGTCGATATTCGTTGGGTTGTACCGTATTCACCGATAATTTCAAAAACGTACAAAGCACACATCAATGTTGAGTATTGCAATTCGGTGAAATCTGTCGAGTACATTTGCAAATATGTCAAAAAAGTAATCGATATGGTAGTTTTCAGAATGGAAAATGCAACTGCATCTATCGGTGTAATTGACCAATATCAACAGCGACGCTACATTAGTAGCAATGAAGCAGTATGGCGTATTTTATAATTTCCAATCTATGAACGTCATCCATTCATTTGGCAGTGCACCCCGAAAACGGACAGCGCGTGTACTTCACATCAGGAAATGCACGTGCAAGAGCGTTGTCACCACCGCCAACAAAGTTAACTGCATTTTTGTCATTGTGCGGCGTTGATATGTTTGCAGAGGCGCTACTTTATTCTCAAGTGCCAACTTACTACACACGGATTGCGTCAGTGGTGAAGTTTCAACGTCGCAAACAAGGTAAAGCAGTTAAAGGATATCTCAGTTTACACTGACTGAGCAAATGTCATGGGATAGCGAAGCACTGATGCGCAGGTGTGTTGTCTGCGCACCGCACGCCCCCTGTGCCAGCGGCAGTTGTATAGGAGACCTTGTGAGCAGTGACTGTGCATGTGAATGGTGTAACATGGAGCGTCGTCGTGAGCTGACACCGTTCGAACGGGGTATGGTGGTCGGTGCCCGACGGATGGGAAGTGGGATATAGGAAGTGGTGCGGGAATTCTGCTTCACACGATCAACCGTGTCCAGGGTGTATCGTCAATGGTTGAATGCGGGTGTCACTGTCCACAACAGACGAACGACCGGCCGTCCAGCCACCCTCGATGACCGTGACCGGCGACATCTGAGACGGATTGTCAATAGTGACAGACGGGCAACAGTGCAACAAATCACGGCTCAATTCAAAACAGGCCGTGCTAGACACGTCTCCCAGTGGACAATCCGTAGGAGGATGGGTTCTATAGGGCATGGGAGCCGGCGCCGCACACTGGTGCCACAGTTAACCTAACGTCATCGGGCACAACGACGCGCATTTGTCGCCAGTCACCAGGGATGGACACTGGCACAATGGCGTAACGTGATATGGTCGGACGAATCACGATTTCATCTGCACCATACCGTTGGGAGGCACCGTGTATGGCGCAGACCATATGAAGCGATGGATCCCGCCTGCCTCGAAGGTGTGGTCCACGGCGCTGGTGTCTCTGTTATGGTCTGGGGTGTATTTTCTTGGTATGGAATGGGCCCCCTGGTTGTTCTGGAAGAGACTTTGATGGTACGTGGTATGTTGTGGAGACCATCTCCACCCATTTTTGGCCTTCCAGCGCCCTTACGGTTCTGCGGTGTTTCAAGATGATAACGCGCCGCCACATCGCTCCCACGTCACGCGGGAATGGTTCCAGGAACATGCAGCGGAGGTCCAACGACTGCCATGACCACCCAGGAGCCCGATATGAACCCTATCGAGCATATCTGGGATGTCCTGGAACGCAGGCTCCGTGCCATGGATCCTGCACCCACCAACAGACCAGTACTGGCGGCCGCTCTGCAAACGATTTGGTGTCAGCTGCGTCCAGAGGACTACCAGGGACTTGTCGACTCACTTCCACGGCGTCTCACTGCAGTTCGCAGGGCCAGAGGAGGCCCCACACGCTATTAGGTGACTATCCCATGACATTTGCTAAGTCAGTGTATATTCAACCGACGCGTTAGGCCGTCTGTACACTGTTCAGCCAAACAATTCAGAATGCTTTTACTTGCGATTACTGTTAATTAACGTACGTGGACCGACATCCTTCCAAGGTTTGCGAACAGTTAATAGTCAAGTATATTCCACTTATCTTGAATCTTGCCAAGAATTATATCTTCTTGAAAACGATGCACATTGGGACACCTCACTCACTGATGCATCGAATACTGCTCAGCCACAGCAAATGCGCAGATTATTTGCAGTTATGTTGACAACGTGCTTCCTATCCAATCCAAAAGATCTTTGGAAAAAATACAAAGACCACATGAGTGAAGACATTCTTCATCGTTTGCGTGCAACATATCAAAATCCGGACATTCAATTCACAGCAAATGTGTATAATGAGGCATTGATTTCGATCGAGGATATGTGTTTGGCAATCGCTAACAAAGCACTGGTACAATTGGGAATGGCTGCACCGAATCAATCTACAAACGATCTTCTCGATCCAGAAACGCACTTTGATGATGATGGATTGCGTACATTTGTTCAAACGAATCTCCCGACATTGGTTCCAGGACAACGCGAAGCATATGACGGAATTATGCATGCAATTACAAACCAAAGTGGCGGATTGTATTTCCCAGATGTGCCCGGAGGCACAGGCAAAACTTTTCTCATTTCACCCATTTTTGGAACCGTACGATCACGAAACAAATTGCACTGACAATCGCTTTATCTGGAATTGCGCAAACTCTTTTGGATGGTGGCCGAACAGCATATTCAGCACTGAAATTGTCATTTATACAATTCACTGAAACACCAACATGCATTATCAACAAACATTCTGCAATGGGTAAAGTGCTCCAATCATGTCAACAAATGTATGGGACAAATGTACTCTGGCACACAAAAAAGCACTGGAAGCGCTTCATCGCACTCTAAAAGATTTTAGAGGAAATGCACAGCTCTTCAGTGGCACACTCATTTTATTGTCTGGTGATTTTCAATTTAAAAAAACTACCAGTTATACCACGTTCAACACCCGCTGACAACTTAATGCATGTTACAAATCATCAATTTTATGGAGACACGTACAGAAATTGACTTTGAAGACCTATATGCGGGGACAACTACAACTTGATGCTTCTGCTGAACGTTTCGCAAGACAATTTTTGGATATTGGGAATAGGAAAAATGGCAATCGATAAATCCACACAATGTATCACATTGCCAACAAACTTCTGTAAATTTACAGCGACCACAAACGAATATCGCACAGAATTACAGACATCATGAGTGGCTCACTGCACGTGCTAGATTAGCAGCCAAAAACGACTATGTCAATGCCATCAATGTCAGCATTCTAAAAGAAATAACGGGCGATGCGACAACGTACAGTTCCATCGATACTGTAATACACTGACTGACAGAGCAAATGCAACACCAAGAAGGAGTGGTCAGAACTTTATGCCAATTGCAGGGTAGACTGACGTCACTGAGGTATGCTCATGATGTGAAATGCGCCGCTGTGCTGCGCACGTAGCGAACGATAAATGGGACACGGCCCACTTCGTACCGTGATTTCTCAGCCGACAGTCATTGTAGAACGTGTTGTCGTGTGTCACAGGACACGTGTATAGCTAAGAATGCCAGGCCGCCGTCAACGGAGGCTTTTCCAGCAGACAGACGACTTTACGAGGGGTATGGTGATCGGGCTGAGAAGGGCAGGTTGGTCGCTTCGTCAAATCGCAGCCGATACCCATAGGGATGTGACCACGGTGCAGCGCCTGTGGCGAAGATGGTTGGCGCAGGGACATGTGGCACGTGCGAGGGGTCCAGGCGCAGCCCGAGTGACGTCAGCACGCGAGGATCGGCGCATCCACCGCCAAGCGGTGGCAGCCCCGCACGCCACGTCAACCGCCATTCTTCAGCATGTGCAAGACACCCTGGCTGTTCCAATATCGACCAGAACAATTTCTCGTCGATTGGTTGAAGGAGGCCTGCACTCCCGGCGTCCGCTCAGAAGACTACCATTGACTCCACAGCATAGACGTGCACGCCGGGCAAATGGTTGACAGAGAATGGAGAACCATCCCTCAGGACGCCATCCGCACTCTTATTGACTCTGTACCTCGACGTGTTTCTGCGTGCATCGCCGCTCGCGGTGGTCCTACATCCTACTGAGTCGATGCCGTGCGCATTGTGTAACCTGCATATCGGTTTGAAATAAACATCAATTATTCGTCCGTGCCGACTCTGTTCTTTCCCCAACTTTCATCCCTTTCGAACCACTCCTCCTTGGTGTTGCATTTGCTCTGTCAGTCAGTGTACATCAAGATGAAGTTGTGAACTATCCAACAGCATTCTTGATTTCACTTGATTTTCCAGAAATGCCACCGCACGTTTTATTACTCAAGAGTGGCGTGCCTATCATTCTTCTCCGAACCATCAATCCACCACGACTTTGCAACGATACCAGCATCGGTGAAAAAGATGAACAATAACATCGAAGCTACAATTTTAAACGGACAATTTAAAAGAGAAGATATTCCGTACTATTGCCACGCATCTCTATGATTCCGATAGATATGCCATTCAAATTTGAACGTTTGCACTTTCCGGTGCGACTTGCATTCGCAATGGCCATCAACAAAACACAGGGACAATCGTTACAAGTGTGTGGACCACATTTGGAAAATCCATGCTTCTCACATGGACAACTGTATGTGTCCTGCTCACGAGTCGGAATACCTTCTAATTTATTCGTGTACGCACCAGACGGAAAATCTAAAAATATTGTATATTCCAAAGCACTTCAATAATCAAATTTAAAATACAAATATATTCTTTGATTTGCGTTGCAACGCATGCCGGGTACTCGTCCTGAGTATATTATCGCATTAAAGTGAAGACCACGCGAGCATCAGCTAGCAAGAAATAAATTTCGAACTCTTCGCACTAGCACAGCCCTTGATTATAAATACGAAATCCAAAACTCAATTCTCACCGGCAGTAGGCAAAGGAGCCTGTCGTTATAATTAAAAACTCCCAAAATAGACGATGACTGGCAGTAGGCAAAGGAGCTTGCCGTTATATTAAGAACTTCCTAACTCGATTGTGACTGCAGTAGGCAAGGGGACTTGCCCTTATAATTAAAACTCCCGACATTGACTGTCACTGGCAGTAGGCCTGCCTGGGGGCCTGCTATTAAAATGAAAAACTCTCCAACTCAGTTCTGACCAGCAGTAGGCAAGGTGGCCTGTCATTATTATGAAAACTCCCCAAATCGATGTGCCTGGCAGTAAGCAAGGGAGCCTGCCGTTATAATTAAAACTCTCCACATTGACTGTCACTGGTAGTAGGCAAGGGGGCCTGCGATTATAATGAAAAACTCTTCAAATACATATTAGTACGCCGCCTCTGTGGTGTAGTGGTTAGCGTGATTAGCTGCCACCCCCGGAGGTTCGGGTTCGATTTCCGGCCCTGCAACGAAATTTGAAAAGTGGTACGAGGGCTGGAACGGGGTCCACTCAGCCTCGGGAGGTCAACTGAGTAGAAGTGGGTTCGATTCCCACCTCAGCCATCCTGGAAGTGGTTTTCCGTGGTTTCCCACTTCTCCTCCAGGCAAATGCCGGGATGGTACCTAACTTAAGGCTCCGGCCGCTTCCTTCCCTATTCCTTGCCTATCCCTTCCACTTTTCCCATCCCCCTACAAGGCCCCTGTTCACCATAGCAGGTGAGGCCGCCTGGGCGATCTACTGGCCATACTCCCCAGTTGTATCCCCCGACCTAGAGTCTGAATTTCCAGGACACTGCCCTTGAGGCGGTAGAGGTGGGATCCCTCGCTGAGTCCCAGGGAAAACCGAACCTGCAGGGTAAACAGATGATGATGATGATGATGATGATGTATTAGTACTCAAGAGTTTAAACATTTTTCGTTAGTCGAAAACTTCCTCAATTTCTGGTCTTTAGCCTCATTCCTCTCATACTTCAAATTCTTCATTCGTTTTCTATATTTGTTCATCAGTGCATTGGAGAATGTTAGCAACACCAAATTTACAATTATATTGTTTTCGTGCCCGCACTCTCCAGATCCAAACCAAAACTGATGAATGCCCCATGCATTCCAGGCATTTTTCGATTTCCTTGAAAATCCACAGCAAGATTTCAGGAATTTCGGGTCAGGAATGGAATCTAGCGGCGAGGATAGGAATTATGCCGGCCGCCGAAGACTGCCGTACACCTCTGGGGCAATGATTAATGACTGACATATGAAATGAATTGATATTGGAGAGTGTTGCTGGAATGAAAGATGACAGGGAAAACCGGAGTACCCGGCGAAAAACCTGTCCCGCTTCCGCTTTGTCCAGCACAATTCTCACATGGAGTGACCGGGATTTGAACCACGGACCCCAGCGGTGAGAGGCCGGCACGCTGCCGCCTGAGCCATGGAGGCTCTTTTCGATTTCCTTATGATGCATAAAATCCACATAGTGAAACAGATGATCCCTTCCTTGAGAGAAGACGATTAGTGTGCGATCAAGTAGAGTTTTGAATTTATCACCGACATTTGTATGTTGTTCGGCTCTGTGGTGGAGTGCCTAGCGTGATTTGCTGCCATCTCCAGAGCCCCAAGTTCGATTCCCGGCTCTGCCACGAATTTGAAATTTGGTACGGAGGCTGGGACGTCAATACGAGTAGAGGGGTATCGATTCCCAAATCAGCCAACCTCGAATTCTTCGTGCTTTCCTACTTCTACTCCAGGCAAATGCCGGGATGGTACTTAACTTAAGGCCACGGCCGCTTCCTTACCTTGTCTATCCCTTCCAGTATCCCCCCCCCCGCAAGGCCCCTGTTCAGTATAGCAGGTGAGGCCACCTGGGTGAGGTACTGGTCCTCCTTCCCAGTTTTATCCCACGACCCAAAGTTTCACTCTCCAGGACACTGCCCTTGAGGCGGTAGAAGTGCGATCCCTCGCTGAGTTCGAGGGATAAACCAACCTGGAGGGTAATCAGATTATGAAAGAAAGAAAGAAAGAAAGAAAGAAAGAAAGAAAGAAAGAAAGAAGTGGTATATTGTTAATTTTGGAAGAAAAGGAGGACTACATGAGTAGTTAAGCTTCATTTATGTGTTAGATTTTGTTTGAGGAAACTGATACCACATGATTCGATTGAGAAATCACGAACCTGCTACGCAGGCGTAGCACGGGGAGAGGTGATACTCCCACGTGGCGCGTCCCAGGTGGCGGATAGGGGGGTGCTAATCGGCTTGCCGGCGGACTTGAGGGAAATAAAATACCTCTCGCGGACCAAACACACACCCCCTATGGGTGGGGGAGGCAGACGAAGAATACACCCACGGTATCCCCTGCCTGTCGTAAGAGACGACTACTAGGGGCGACCAAGGAATGATTGAATTAGAACCATGAAACTACTCTTGATTCGTACCATCATGCGGGGAACACCATGGGTTGCATGTACTTGCGAGTAGTATCACTAGCTTGGTTCGAAAGGGGTTTGTGATTAGTTGCAGTAAAAAGGTGGATTCCAGTACCCGTGCGTTGTACCCTTGTGGGCAACACCGCGGGTCTGGGCGTAGCCTGTGAGTTGTACCGCTATATGAGCGACACCGTGGGTCTGCGTTGCCTGTGATTAGTACTCACTATGTGAGGAACACCACGGGGCCCTTGGGACCGGCACCCGTGACTAGTACACCTAGGTGAGGAAACTCATCGATTTGCGTTGGCTGTAAGTGGCGCCATTGTGTGCAAAACACCATAGGTCTGCGTTACCTGTACGAAGTACAATACTTGTGAGTAGTACCATCTTGTGTGGAACACCGTGAGTTTACGCTACCTTTGATTAGTACCGCAGCTTGAGAAATATCATGGTTCTCGTCTACTACCGATAAGTTTATTAGCATCATTGTGCTTTATAAGTGGTCCCTTGGTCAGTAATACTATTATTCACGATATTTTTTTGTGTCTGATCCACTGTTTTTGTTTGTTTGTTTGTTTGTTTGTTTGTCTTTGTAAGGTTCATGTCCATCCATTCATTCTTCATGACATTTTTTATTTCAGTTTGGTCAGTGGATGCGTTTGAAATTTTTGTTATTTCATTTCGTACCATTAGGGGCCGATGACCTTCGATGTTAGGCCCCTTAAAACAACAAGCATCATCATCATCATCATCATCGATTGAGAAAAAGAAGTTTTGTATGCCGCATAAAAAAATAGTCGCCCGAACAGGGACTTGAACCCTGGACCCTTAGGTTAAAAGCCTAATGCTCTACCGACTGAGCTATTCGGGCTCTGCGCAGCAGGGCGTAACTGTTCCGGCTGACAGTTGAAGCATTTCAGATCCTTAGCTGTATGTGCGAGACCTAAACATACAGTGCAGCTAATTATTTCTTTCTTTCTTTCTTTCTTTCTTTCTTTCTTCTTTCTTTCTTTCTTTCTTTCTTTCTTTCTTTCTTTCTTTCTTTATCTGCTTACCCTCCAGGGTTAGTTTTTCCCTCGGACTTAGCGACGGGTCCCACCTCTACCGCCTCAAGGGCAGTGTCCTGGAGCTTCAGACCCTTAGTCGCGGGATCCAACTCAGGAGAATGACCAGTACCTCGCCCAGGCAGCCGCACTAGCTATGCTGAACAGGGGCCTTGCAGGGGGATGGAAATATTGGAAGGGATAGACAAGGAAGAGGGAAGGAAGCGGCCGTGGCCTTAAGTTAGGTACCTACTACCATCTCGGCATTTACCTGGAGGAGAAGTGGGAAACTACGGAAAACTACTTCCAGGATGGCTTAGGTGGGAATCGAACCCATCTCTACTCAGTTGACCTCCCGAGACTGAGTGAACCCTGTTCCAGCCCTCGTACCATTTTTCAAATTTCGTGGCAGAGCCGGGTATCGAACGTGGGCCTCTTCCTTGGTATTGGGGCTATTTTGACACCTGATATATTAAAAAACCCACAATGCTTCACTGGTATAGTATATGTTTGATAGCCTGTACAGTTGAAGGTGTGCCGCAAAACAACGGCTGTCCATCTGTATCTGTGAAACGTGATATGTTGCCTCATGGCAACACTTTGCAGTGAGGGGTTGAACCCATAATTCTACGGTGAGAAAATTTTTTTATTTTTCTCAAATATTTATTTGGTATTCAGAAACGACTGTATGTTTGAGGGCAGCCATTTTGCGCTCCCAAGAGCCCGATGTTGCGTGGGAAGGTTCCCGCAAGGCGAGCTCGTGGATTGCCGGGACACCTCGGTGGAACTCGAGTGCCCGACAATTTTCTAAATTAATGAATTCTGCACAACGAGGGATTTTGACAAGATAGTAAAGGAAGAAATATATAAGCAAAATTATTCATACACCCTCTGTGAAGGTAGTGACACCAGGGACAATTTAGATGCAGTTAAGCCCAAGTGTGTGTTAGCGTGAGAACAGCGAGCTAGTTACACGTGCCAAGGTCGTGGGCAGAAGAAAAACGCGCGAAACGCACGGGCAGAAACAATTTATTTCTCATGTTGTGAGTGTAGAAAAATTATAAAATTAACATCGAACATAAGTGCAAGTCTGTCCTGAGTTCTGGGACAAGTCTTATCAAAATTGGTCTATTAGAAGCAAATTTGGCAGATTTCACAACCGAGCCTCATAGAGGGGATAGCGTCCTTCCGGAAATTATAAAAGAAACCCCCCACCGTAGATTTTTCAGTGTCGATCTGGAACTTGAAGCCGCGGGAGCTTGTGCCCGCCGTCATTAGAATTTCGCGCCAGATTGACCGACAATATTTCAATACATGTTCGTGGCTAAAGTCCATATATTTAGTAAGAAGAAAAGTGAATTGGAGAAGCTGTGAACGTTTGCAGACGAACTGGGAAGGTGTAGGCTGGTTGAAAAAATACACAGCAGATTTTATTTTTATCATTTCCTGTACTCTTGTAAGTGAAGAAGGTCTGGGGGAAGCGATTCAAAATAGTTCGACTCCCTTATCGGCCGAACACCTGTTCTTGTTGAAACAACGGGGAGAGAAACCACTCTGGGAGACGCATCAGACAGTTATAGCCGACTGCAGAACGAGGGAAGTTCGTGGTGCAAGTTACAAAGAAAGTGCATTATTTATGGTAATTTTTAATCTCGTGTGTGTGTGAAGGGTAGTGTTTGGATGAGTGAGTTTTTAAATATGAAAATGTTATCTGTGAAAATGAGGGGCTAAGTGCGAGGTTGCTGGAGATGATGTAATCAGAATGCTGAGAATGTCACCATTGTGCAGGTCTGTCTATTTTATATTATGTTGTAGTTAGTTTAGTTAGTTACTGTCTGTCCTAACCAAATTTCCAGATGATTGTCGGGTGATATGCGTAATTATCAGGCGAAAGGCGTTGTAAATTTTGGTCAGCGTGTGAAAATTTTCAGTGTGTAAATTTCATGTCAAGAACGGTAAAATGCGACGCTTAAAATTTTGTGTTGAGATGAGATATCATTCAAAGTGCGGATTTGTGAACGTTATAAGTGTAAATTTGTCGTGGCGAATATTGTAATTTCAGGTGTCAGTTGCATTCAGAAATGCTGGTCGATAATAATAATAATAATAATAATAATAATAATAATAATAATAATAATAATAATAATAATAATAATAATAATAATGTCTACCGCGGGATAAGGAAATTCTTCTATGTCAAATTTCATTTAACCAGTTATTTTTACAAGGATCGTAGGCATATTTAGATAATGTCAATAAAATTTGTTAGAGTCACAGTCATTAATGGGAAGAAAATTTTGAGACATCGTGTATACCAATGTTGCGAAAGGTCGATGTGTGCTCTTGGATTTTTGAGGTTCGAAAGTCGTAATTATAGTAAAGTCAGAGATGTGCTTAAAAATGGTTGTCGTTTTCACCAGGGGATCGAAGTATGAAAAGGGGTCTTGAAGGAAAAGGGATTGAAAGCGATGAATTTATATGTACGTGAAGATGAGAGAGAAGTGTTACCGCTGAAATAAAGCGATGAGAAAGAGTGTTGAGACATTTTTGTAGAGGAAGTATTTAGGAACAGGCTGTGTGAAACAGGCTGTATTGTTTTCCGCAATCAATCCGAACTTGAGACGACTATGATGTGAAGCATTGTAAATTTATAGAATGATTCCAAGTGAAAACGACTCTAGTAAAATGTAAAGGTCTGGGTAGTAAACATCCAGTGATTTTTGTTAAGATAAGGTACGGCCTCCAGGATTAAAGAGCACTTTGGACACACGGTTGGGTTATATTTAATTTGTTCATTGGAGAGGTCATGGATAAGATGGTTGGAATTGATGATAGGCGATCTGCGAATTTCGAATGTGATGGTGATGATTATTATTTTGAAGGCATCCACTAAAAGGGAAACGTGTGTTGGGAATTTTCATTGGCAGCCCTGACACTTCAGTGCACAGGCTGAGATTGTGTTCGAGGTGGAGAATCGTTCGTCACGTCTATTTATTTTTGAGTTCACATATTATGATGAGGTAGACACTTGTTGTATTTTTCGAGAGGTAGGTACTTACAGTGTTTCGACTTGCATTCTTTTGATAATAGAGACGTGGTTCCGTCGTGCGTATTTTTTTGTCTGACCAGATTCAGTGTTACTGTTGGAGGTTTGTTGGAAATTGCGGTTCGCCTGATATGTTAAGGGAGACGTGGTGCGACCCACTTTGACGCCCGACGATAGATTTAGGACGTCACGTGTTTATTCTTGGAGTCATTGGTGATGAGACGTCCTAGGTCACGCCCGACGATAGGATTTGGAAGGCATCATGTATATACTGATTAGGTTTAGGGTGTACAGATTTCAAGTGAGCCCGACGATAGGTCTGGGATGGTAGCTGTACACACTCAAGTCTCGGTTTAGATGTTCCTGTCTTTTATTTCTTTTGTGAAGTGGCCTGGGGGAAGGTAGCAGTTACAGTACGATATGATTTATTGTAGAGGGTCTATGCGAAGCTCTCATTGAGATAACGGGACTGTTGTTGATAAATGAGGGCTGTCCAAGTATGGGACATCGACCCGATCTAGATTAAATATTTTTACTGTGTTTCTTCGTGCGTGTTAAGCTGTATGACTTTGAGATGTTAATTTATTTTTACGAACTTCATTGTTTCTCGTTTGACGTCTGTTTTTCGTTTGATAGTGTGCATATTGACACTCAGTGTTTTAGAATGAGACTTGAGTTGCGAATGTGGTTTCGATTCGTCAGCCAGTATTTTATTTTATTTTCACCTTGTCGTATTTTCATTCTTATTCATAGTAGGTAAGTAAGTAATCACTTTACCGGTAGTGTGTTGGGACAGACAGTAAATAGAGAGATCTGTACTGGTAGCATTGTTGTCAAGGGAAAGAATTCCTTAAAATTATAGTAAATTTTAGCGTGGACTGGTAATTTTATTAAGCATAATAATTCCATTTCTAACCTGAAAATCGGTTTAATAATAATATTTTCAAGTGACTTTTCACTTTTTGGTTAACTTCAGTGTTTGGCATTTCTTATAAATGCATGATTAGTAAGTGTTTCCTGCATTTCGCAGTTTTTGTTCCTTTAGAACGACTTAACGTAAGATCCTCTCGGATCATGTTGTTGTTGGTTCCTTCCGAACAGTTGTTTGGGTGATGCACAGTTAGCATCGGGATTAACGTATCACTTAAGGGTGTCATGAATGACAAATACATGGTGGAATTTTATTTCAATTGTGAATGATGCCATTAACTTGTAGTGAACACCATGCTTTCCCATAATATTTCGCAACCTATCCAAAGCAACTGATAGTCAGTTTGGTTCGATTAAGGGTCCATTCGGCGGATGTTCCGTATCCGTGAAGGGTATTTGACTGGTGGATAACCTTAATTAAGAGAAAATCAGGCGTTCTAATGGTTGAAAGTCAGATTTTCCACGGATCGTGTGGATTAACTCTCAGTTCTTGTTTGGAAAATAGGCGCCCGGTTTTCAGGTCTTCCCTTTTTCAGTTTTTCAGTTTCGCTGTCCACTAACATATTAGCTTCTCCGAAGCAACTCTTCGACATTGGAAGAAACGAAGTGACGTGATGTAATGTGACTGTGTTTGGAACTTTCCAAAAATTAATAATTCAATTTTTTATATATTTTTGTGGCAAGAATGCATATTAAATTAACGATGTTATCGTGCTCTTTCAGTTTAATAAAAGTTAGTAAGCACATTTTTGCTCCTCATTTCAAGTAGTTAGGCTCTCTTCTGAACCCCATCGTTTGGTTAAGATCGTGACCGAATTTATCCCCGCAACGACCCAAGATTTAAGAGTTCTAAATTGTTCTACTATAGCAGCCGTGGCCGACCAACGATGGAATGGTAAGTTCAAGGGTTCAGTAGAAGTGTCGCGCCAACTGTGGGGCTTAAGTCACGATGAGGAGGACGATAATATTCCACGTTGGAGGACAGTAAGAAATAACACCAACGTGATGGCTTAAGTCACTTAACAGAGAGGGCTTGAGTGCATTAAAGGAAGAACTACGAGTCATGTTGGTTGACATCAGTTAAATGATGACCAATGGTAGAATAATAGTACACGTTGGGCCTCAGTAGAAGTGGCGCCATCAACTTTGGGGCCTTAATGTCACGATAACGATGAGGAGCCCAAAGTCGCGATAACGATACGATGCCACGATAACGATAATGAAATTATCCATTGAAAATAAATGTTAGAAAAATATAAAATAATGTTGAGGCTTAAGCCACATTATAAATAATACAAGCGGGTGAAAATTATGGCTGAGCCACAGTTAAACGAATTATGCCCAATGAGAGTGCTAGATATTAACACGTTTAATGAGGAGCGTAACTACTTGGTAGATAATAATAATAATAACAGTCACAATGCATTTTAGGAAACCAGTATTTAAAGCTGTATTGAAGCTTATG